>NW_020955655.1:298473-429816 GCF_003031625.1 Empidonax traillii | reverse complement strand
GGGGCACCGGGCGCGGAGCATCCTCCGGGCATCCAGGCCGAGGGGTGCCCGAGGGCGCCCGGGAGTTGTGGGAGCGCTCGGAGCAGCTGCACGTTCATCCCCCGCGTAAAGGTTTAGTGCCTGGTCCCAAATTCTGGCTAAAACCACCAGGTTTTGTCCAGACCCCCCTGACAGCCGGGAGAGCAGCCCCCGCTCAGCCGGTGTTTTCAGCCCCGCACCTCTCTCCTGGCAGTGTTTTGATGAGCAGAAGTTCGTGGCACGCTTGGTTTTGGCCCCCAGACGTCCACCTGTTCTGCTTCCAAAAGCTGTGATCCGTATAGTTCTTGGGTTCTGCTCGTCTGGTGTTTGGGAGCTTTCTCCTGTCAGGGTAACATGGGCCATTATTGATAAGGAAAAGTCTAATGAATCCCAGTTAAAAATACATAAAGCATGAGAAGTTTGTCTTAGATGATACTGTCTACCCAGGAGATAGGTGGAGAGGAGGAGGAGCGGACAGTGTTTTAGTTACACATTGAAAACTCACTGAGTTTTCACAGGAAATTCTGTGCAACGGAAGAATTTAAGTTTGTCTTATCAGTCTAAAAAGTTACCAAGATAGCAGCAGAGGGCATAAGCACCCATCCATCTTCCTGAGATGAGATATTTTCACACTTTCTGAGAAAAGGAAGCTACTAAGGCATGCTTGTCTAAAATCATGTTATTTCCCCCAACAATTGTAGAATAAAGCTCCTCTCTGAACAGACAGACACAATGAGGTACAATAGCATCGTAGTACACAAGCTCTGTGAAACACTTTAGGTTACTTAGAAATGTGGGTTTCTATATAAACAAACTGTTACTCAACAGCTGCTGTACTGCATTAAACTACAGGGCTTGCTGAGATACAGCAAAATGTGAATAACCTAGGAAGCAAACTAAATTTACTTTCCAAGAAGCCTACTTACTGTAGGCATACATAAAAATAGCTACACGATGCTGGTTTTATGCAAGATATATTTTGTTCTTTAGAGGAGTGGTTTATATTTCCTATCTTTTACTCAAGCATGTAAAAAAATTTACATATTCTTCTTACCACGGCCTCTTAAATAAACACCTCACCAACATTTTTTACCTGATGAGAAGATTAAGGTATTAGTGCTTTTAGCCTCAGTCACAAAACAAATCAATATTGCTACTCAGTTGGAACCAGAAAAACAAACCTTCATCCTCTAATCTTCACATTACAGCTCTGTTTATGTCTCTGGGATCTCTCAGTCCTACCCAAACCAGGTGCTGGAAGCCACCACAGCACTCAAAGCCCTGCCTGCCCCAGGCAGAAGCACAGCCCAAGTTAGGGAGAGGTGGGTTGGGAGGGTTTATATCTCCCTGTGGCTGAGTGGGAGCAGGGCCAGGGGCCACGAGGGATTGGCCAAAAGACAAGTCCTTCTGTAGGGTTGGGCCAAAGAGAGTGTCCTGGGCTGGGGCACCATCGTCCCGCCCCCAGACCCGTGTCCTGTACCCAGACCCATGTCCTATTCCCAGACCTGCGGGAGCAGCGTTTGCCTGGGGTGGGGTGGGATCTGTGATAATGCACGGGACAGTTTGTACATTAAACAGGGCACTTTGGATCTCTGGAATGCTCTTGAGTGAATAGTGGAGACAAGTTCTTAAGGAGCTGCTGTTTTCCTTTCCCAGCAGAGTGAGGCAGCTCACTGCCCTGCTTCTAGACACTGCTCACCCTACACGTGTTCATCATAAAACTTTCATGGGGCTTGTTGTGAGAATAACAAAGTACACAATCTGCTGAACTGCTCCGTGTCTTTTCTACAGAAGGGCTGTGCTGTGCTCTGAATGAATGGAGGAGCTTGATCTTCATGTCCTTCAGGTGCTGGGCCTGCTCTGGGGAACTCTCAGAAAACACCTTCCCATGGCATAGTGTTTGTTAAATATCTCCAAATGGCAAACGCTGGTGTAAGAATGTTTTGGGTTTTTTTTCCCCCCTAGATTTACTATCAAGTGAGCATACAACACCCTTATTTGTAAACTGGAATGGAGAGAAAAGGCTGCACTTTCATCTGTGAGTCAGTGTATATCAGCAAAAATTGGTTTGCTAGAAATTCCTATAAATACAGCACAAGCTTTTTTATTTTATTTTAGGCCACTGCCTTTTTGTGGTTTTCTAGGATTTCAGGATTATTAGTTTTTAAATGGAGATAGTTATACAATCCTGGTTACCATAATAACCAGTGCCATGATGATGAATGACAGCTGTCACTTTTGCAGTGACTTCACCCATAGATTTGCTGTAACATTTTCTAGTTGTCATTCAAGACATGGTACCACAATACAGATGATGTCTCATCCTTCTGTGGGAGCTGGAGGGGCTCTTACACCTTTCAGAATTGTGCCTTTTGTTGCATATTTCACTTTAATGCAGACTCTCTACATGCTGTGTCTGTCTGTGGCAGGCAGTACCTGAAGAAGAAAAACTAAAGCAATCCTTTAATTCCCAAACACTCTTTTCTCTTTTTAACCAAGTAAGGAAATAGGAACACAGAAAATATTTTTCAGATTTACAATACCTTAATTTGAAACAGTATCAGCCCCTGTGGAAACAGTATGGTAGACTAAACTAATTTGGTCGTTCTTTTGATGATATTTCTTTAGATCAGTTGCTTCTCAACTCACCAGAACAAAATTAAAACAAAAATAAAAGTGTTCTTTCAGTTGTGGAACATCTTGTTTTACCAACTTTAATCTTGCAAGTAAACTGAAGGTCTGACTCTTACAAGTGTTCCAAAGTCATTCCTTACTCCCCTTCTCTCTCTCTGTTGCTCAGGTTTCATTTTAAGCCCCAACTGTCTTTTGAAACAATCCAGTGTGCAAGCCCTGAATGTGCTGAAGAAAAAAGGAAGGAGCCAGAGATATTTTTTTTTACTGGAAAGCTCTCAGCAAGTGAGGTTTAAACAAAGAGTAATTTCACCTCCAAAAGGCACACTTGTCAGTTGAAGACAAACTTTTAAGTTCATTTCAAGTTTAATCCTGTTCCTGATTCAATGCAGAACAGATCTCTCTCCGAATCTTCTGAATTTAGGAAGGGAAGTGGAGCCTGTGTGAAATCAGCTCCTGATTCTTCCCAGCCAGGCTCGAATGAGATATTTGACTGCTGCTGAGTTGATAATACTTAGCACATATACAGCACAAATTGAGAAGATCTCACTTTACAGATACTAATACATTACTTCACAGTCTCCCTGTGAAGCAGATATGCACATCCCTGTCTGCAGTCTGGGGTTATTGAGGCAGAGCATGTTTAGCTGGCCCAAATTTTAACAAGTTTTTTTTTTTTCACAAGCACAAACTGAGGCCAAGGAGTGTGGCTGCAGCTCCCTCGCTGTAATTATTCTGCGCTCTCAGTGGGTCTCAAAGCAATTGATGGGATCACTTGATGCACCTTTGGAAGCCCATTTGTCAGCAAATGTGCCTTTGCTGCAAATTATCAGGCAGCCATCAGCTCCTCCTGAGGAGGAGGCCGTATGGTTCTGCTGGTATCACAACAATCAGCCCAAACTGAAGCCGTTTTCTCCGAGGCAGCTGCTTTTTTTGGTTATTATCTGTTCCCCCGTGTTTCTATTCTCGGTGACAGATCAGGCTTCTGTTCTTGAGGAATTCACTCTTGGCAGCAAGAAATGTTCACACTCCCCATCATTTTTCATAGACTAATCTGTGTTGGGAATTTTCGGTAAATAACATGAAAGCATCAGTGATTGAACACTTTGGGGAAAACAGTATCATTAGGTTGATTTATTTTTCTCCTTAAAGACAGCAGCTTCTGAAACACATTTTCTTTCCAAGTGTCTATAGGTTCTATAATTATCTGATCTTTCTGTTTGCTAGTTGTTTTGTAAGTTCTGTAAGTAATAGATCATGCTGCATAGTTTCTTATTCAATTTCAACACTGATACCTCATGCTGATGTTGTGAGGTTTGGTTGAGTTATTGTGGTTTGAAATCCTTGGTTTCAGAGGAGAATCTGAAGCACAATATTTTTACCTGTATAAATACACTGCCTGTGTAAGACAGTGTTATTCAAAAGGTGATAAGGTGAAGGAAAGGGGGAATGGACTCTTGTAAAGTTCTGTTTCTGCTGTTCAGAGGGATGTTCCAAACACCTGTTGATGCTCAGATCGAGCTACAAGAGTTATTCAGGGCACTTCCAAACAGAAATGAGTTTGTGGGGGTGGGAATGTATTTTCTGATTTGAAAAGGTCTGGATATCAGATATACATGGCAACCCAGGCACTGAATTAATTAATTCTTATAAAATAGAGATATTCTGAAGTGGAACTGCACACCTCTCCCCACAACTATGGGCTAACATTGGCTGAGTTTGGCATTGCTGGCAGGGATTTATGCACTGGATTGTTTGGTGAACCCTGTGTTTGGTTTCATTTTTACCCAATGATTTGGAAATATTTCTCAGGCTGAATGCAACGTGCTGACACCTGAACACCACATCCAGCCATTTCCAGGTTTCACAAACTGCTCTAGGCATGAAAATCCCGAGGGGGATGGAGTGTGCTAGGAGAGTGGAAGGGGTAAACTGGCTGCACTGGGAGTCTGTGGTGTCTGATTAGAGCAACCACAGCTCCAGGCACCTCTGATTGTCTGAATACTCGATGCCCTCTATGTCCCAGCAAAGCAGCCCCACTTGGGTTCTGTGCTGCAGAGTGTAACGTGTCACCCTGACTAATTGCCTGGGCAGACACAAGAGAGATAAGAGCAGGGAGGGCAGAGGGAGGCAGATATTCCAGTGTGGAATTGTAGTGCACAGAACCCCTGGGATGGGTCCAGAGGGTAGTGAGTCCCTGCAGCAGGGCAGGGATGATGGAGAGACACGTCTGGAGGTGGGAATTACAGGAGTCCCTGAAACAGGAGTCTGGGAGGGGAGCACACAAGGACCTTGCAGGGGCTGGAGTGAGTGGATGCACAACTCTGTGGATATACAGACTGGCCACAGCATTTATTAACTACTTCACCCTCATTGTGTGAAACTGTTTTCTGAGTGTTTGCAAGACCTCTGTAGTGCATGTGAGGTTTTTGGTTGGAATGACATAATTCTTGCAGACATTTTATTTTGATAGATTCTGTGTTTGAAACCAAGCACACAAATCAGATTTTATATGGCTCCAGTGCCAGTCCAGGTACAGAAACTGAGAGAGGTTGGTTTGTCATTGTAGCCTGTCTTTGCTCTTGGCTTCAGTTATCCTCATACTAAGACATCCCAACCTGCTGTGATTAAATGAAAACCCGTTTGTGAAACATTGTCCTCATTTTGTGTATCCAGATTGGCACAGGAAAGACTTGTCTTCTTGCTTTCTGTGTGTGGAATGTCTACAATCTAACCATTGCTGGTACCTTAAATGGGGGACGTGAGGAAAACCAATCTGCTTCTGGGCTTCAGGTCATTTGTTAAAATTTTGGAGAAGCCCTGAGCATGTATGGTGATGAAGCAGTGCTGCAGGCACCACTGATTATTTTCACAAGCTTTTATTATATTGTCCATTATAACAGCTTTTAGAATTCCTCTAAATAAGGAATATTCACTCTGTCCAACCAATCTTTCGTCTTTTTAACACCCTTGTTGTATTTCCTGCTTCCTAACACTGAAGGACATCAGGGTGGTGTTCCCAAGCATGCTGATGATGTGCCTTGAACTCTGAGGAATGGCGTGTTTTGCATTCAGGATCACATTTCAGTTTGCTGCCTGAACCAGAATGTCACTGAGGGCAGTGCAGAAATGCTGCCTCCTGCTCAGAGCCTCCCTGCACAGCCCCTGCCCTCCAGCCCACCCCAGCTGATGCTCTGGGCTCCACGGGATGAGCACAAACAGTCCAGGATGGTTTTTATTGTTCTTCTTTTGTGACTTTGGCTTCCCAGTTACCCAGTAGTGTCACAGATAACTGTGCTTTTGAAGTCCAGATCCAGAGAGAAATTCGGGGAATTAGCTTTGTTTGAAGGAGTGAGAGCACAATGCCTAAGTCTGTAGTAGATAAATATCTACTAATAAATCCTCTGTTGGAGGGGAGTAAAGAGAAGAATCATGGATTTATTTCTTAGCCCTTTTATTGTCAGTGACCATTTTCTCCTTAAAATCATCTCCTCTTGTCTTCCCTTCCCTTACACTGAAGTCACTCTCAAGATGCAGGCAGAGGCTCTAAGCTGCTGTGTGCAAACACACAGAATTACATTTTCCTCCTTCCCACTCCCAACCCTTTGCTGGGAGCTCTTTGTGAGCTTCGCTCCAGTAACTTTGTCTGATCCTCTCTTTGCAGTTGCTAATTGGACTGGCAGGGATATGAAGTGACTGCAAATAACTTCATTCCCTCAGTGTGTGCACATTGGAAGGGTCACAGAACAGAAAAGCAGGGCAGAGTCCAGACTGGTGGCTCGTGCCAGCCGGCCTGGCAGCCAGAAAATGGCACTTGCAGGTGCTGGTTGTGGTACTGCAGGCAGGGCTCTGATAACCAGCACTCTGAACACTCAGTGTCTGCTGCTTCCCGGAATGCAGGTGCAGGACTTGCCTGCAGGAGAGGAAATTCCAAAGTCTTAACTCTGCAGAGTGGGAGAGTGGCTTTCTGAATAAGCTTTGGATGCCTTTTGTTTCCCCTTGAAATGATGTGGCATCGTGGAGAGCTGTGCTGTGACTGCCACAGGGATGGGATCTGCAGGATCCGCCGCCTTGGAAGAAGGCAGTGTGGTAAAGACTGGGGTGGTGAATCCCAGCTGGCAAAGGCCAATCCTGTTGCATCTGGGAGGTGTGTGGGTGGTTTGGGTTGATTTGCATATCTAGCTGCTTCCTTGTTTGTTTGGATTTAGGAGAAGTCTGTGTCCAAGCCCTGAGCTTGTGGATGATATTAAGAAATAGAAGCAGGAGTTGCTAACCAACAAAAAGACTTTCCCAAGACAATCACAGCATAATCTTATAATCTCTTGTTGTGTTTATATGCAAGAGAATCCTCTAGAGCAATGCACACAGGTCATTTGTTTTGACCAGAAAAGGCATTTTGTATATGTGGCAGGAGAACAAATTTGTGCTATGGGGGATAAACGGGAGGGTGAGGTAGAAGAAATTCCAGAGCTGCTTCCTACCTCAGTTCTGTGAGAGTCCCAGTTTTGCTACCAAGAGAAAAGATCCCTGGTCAGCTGGAGTTGTTTTTAGGATTTCTGGCCTGCTCACTGGCGGTCAGATCCCTGCTCAGCCCAGCAGCAGAGCCTTGTCAGGGGTTGGATGTGTTGTTCAGCAAATGGGAGAATCATTACTGCTGGCTCCGTTAGAGATTAGCTGGACAAAGCTCCTGCTAGATAAGGGTAACAAGACAAATAGCCCTGGGTGACAGCATGCTCCAACACCTGGTGGAATCCAGCCCTCTGTCAGCTTTTTTTGGAGACTTGCCCAAAAGCCTGTCAGGGCTGCAATAATACTCTTACTCTGCGCTGCAGGGGACTTAATTCATCTACTGATGCCAGTTTTTTGGGCAGACTTAAGCTAATGAGGTCAGTTGTGAGTATGGGGTGGGCTGATGTACTATTAGAAGCACTTTCATCTCCCTGGTTTTCCTTCTTTTAGAGACCAATCCTGTAATTTGAATGCTGTGAATTCCATCACTGTCTTATCCTAAAGGAAGCGATGTGGGAGACTGACTGACTGCTTCTCCTTCTGTTTCCACAGATGGTGATGTGGTAAATGTAGCCAAGCTCTTCTCTACCTAGGAGACATTCTCCCCTGAGGAGCAGTTCCCTTCTGCTGGACATGCTCACAGAACTGCACAGCCATGGACCTCAAGGAGAAGTGTCAGGTAGGTTTCCTGATAAGGGTCACACCCGACTTAAATGTGAGTCCTTTCAATTGTCTTTCATTATTTTGGGTCAAGACTTGCCATTTGGCATTGCTGTTGAATGGTTTCACATTAATCCATGGTTAGTATCTAAGCTGAGAGTTCTGTCACCCTCACATCCCTAGGGATGTGCTTGTATCAGCAGGGAAATCCTTTGCAGGCTGGGACTGAGGCACAGTGGAACAAGGTGAGGTGTGCACTGTCACACCTGCTGTGTCTTTCTTGAGCTCTCAGGTAGTGCTCCATTCCCCTGGACACTCAGCTCAGCTTTATTTGAGGGGCTGAATTCACTGAGAAGATTTTTTAAATAAACTGAGGCAATAAAATCATCTGAACCCAGTTTTTCTGGTGCTAACTTGGGGTCTCGGCTGGCTCTGGTGAGAGAACATTCTTGGTTTTCCTCTTTGGTGTCCCTCTCCCCACCACACCACGAGCTTTTGTCTGTTGGCTGTCTCTGTTTTCCTCTTTGCATCCCTTCCCTGCTGTTTTATTTACAAGTGCTTCCAGCAGCAAGGAGTGGTTTTGTTCATTAGTGCAAAGTACCTGTTAGGGAATCACCAGGACCCAGATGGGCTCTAAAAGGTACTACAGCAGTGGAAGTGACTTTAAAAGGTCAGTTTTCCACATCAGCTCTACTCAACTGCTTCTTTGCTGGGTGTCTGTTCTGAGCTGTGCTGGACCAGGAAGGCCTGGGCTCCCTCCTGCCTGAACCTCTTGGTGCTGCTGTGCCCAGAGGGTGTGTTTGAACTGTGTTGTTTTATATCTAATTGCTGTATTACTACGGAGGTAACATTCCAGTGAGGATGATTATCTAATTATTGCCTTGTTAGTGACATCATGGGCTGATCTGGCATTGATCATTTAAAGAGATGACGCAGGGGTGTGTTCTGTGCAGGATCTGAGAGCACCAAAGAGAGCAGGGCACAGCAGGGACACTGTCATTGTGGGTCACTATTTTTGGTTCATCTCTGCCTTTCCCTTCTGACATTCTCCACTGTACAAGGCAGGAAGAGCAGATCAAATTGCTGGGCAGGCAGCAGCATGGACAGTGTTGTAACAGACCTTTAAGAGGCCTGCTGGAAAGTGTCCTGGCAAGGAGATTACAGGGGAAATCGTGGTGTCCTCAAGTCCTAACCTCCCCTCCTGACTTCCTGAAGTTTTTTCTCCCTCCTTTCTGAATGGGAATTAAAAGTGAAGGCAGGAGATCACCACACTCTTTTCAATAGGATTTAAAAAAAACCCCACAGGTATGTCCAGCTGCTTTTACAACTTGTTTTGTTATCAACCCCATGGGAGGAGGTTGGAGCTAGATGGTCTTTAAGGTCCCTTCCAACCCCAATCATTCTGTGATTCTATGATTCTATATGATTTGGGCTTAAGGAGTTTGCTCCTTTTCTATTTTTTTTCCATACTGCAGATTCTTGTTTCCTTCCCTTTAAGTTAGAATCCATCTTCCTTCCCAAAGTGAAGAACTTGCACACATATATACCGATAAGGGAACAAATTAACCTGCTTTGTAACCTCAGTAGTAAATCTGATGTGCTAGGTTTATTTTAAAATGCTAAAAATAAAATGAACCCAAGTGAAAACATCAGTCCCAAATCTAGTAGAAAGCAATCTCTTTGCTCTAATATATGTGTGTGATGAAGAGTTAGCGCTCCTGGAGCAGGAGACGTGCTCGGAGCGCTGCTGCAGCACAGACATCTGTCACTCAGATGAGAGGCTTGTCCTCTGGCCCAGTCAGCTAATAAGTTCCATTGTCAGAGAAGGCTGAGGATCAGTCTGTCAGGTGTAATGTAGGCTGCCTTCCAGTTTTTGCCAGAAGCCAGACACCGCAGAGAAAGGCAGAGAGTATTTTAGGAGCAGTGCCAAAACCTTCTTAAATTAAATGTGCTGGTATCTTGTTCTTTCTCCTCTTTTCCTGACTTTTTAATTTTCTGTGTGTTTTTGAAGTGAATTTAATCCTTGTGAAAGGTGCCACAGTCTCTGCTCCAAGACCACTCAGCATCTATGGGCACAGAGAGCAGCACTGATGGCCACAGGACAGGGAGGAACCTGAGTTTGCATTGTGTGAGACGTAGGCTGTGTTTGCAGCAACACAACTATTAAAAATTATTGACATCATCCATTCCACAGTTACCAATAACAACTGAGCTGTATTATCCTGGTGTAATTGCTGCAGCCTGGATACAGCACCCTGCCTCCTGGCCAGAGCCTGGGAATGTATTCAGGGAGCTGTGCTGTGCTCCACATCACTCCAGCTCCTGCACTGGTGCTCCTTATTCCAGGCTGCTTAACAGGAACTGCAGTCCTACCTTTGGACTGAAAAGTAGCCCAAGTCCTTTGCCTCTTCTCATCCTCCCAGTGGCTGTATCTCTGGGTTTATTCCCTGCTGTACTCTAAAACCTCACCTCTTTTCCCAAGGGCTTTTTCACAAACTGATGCTTTTCCCACAGGCGTCTCTCACCCGTGCTGCAGTTTTTGTATAGTCAGTCCCTGCCTTTATACTCAGCCTTCTATTTCAAATCCCAGTTTTATCTTCAGATCACAAGCTTTCATTTTTGGCTCTTTCATTGTGGTATTTAATGCACCAATGCATATCCAGATGCAATTTCTGATACCAGTTGATATCAGAAGGAAAGTACATAGTACAAATTACTGCCCTACACAAAACACTTTAGAACAAGGTCTCTCAGCAGTGGGGTAAATGAGAAGAGGCAATTTCATCCATTTCCATTTGTGTTCATGACCAAAGCTGGAGGTTTTGAGGTGGGAGAAAGTTGTGTTGGGACCTCTTAATTGCAGGAAGCACAAGGGTTGTTCCTGGTATTGCACTGTCACAAGCAAATTGGTTTATTCACCTTCATCCAAGTCTCCAGGAGGTGCAGAGCCATGGAAAACAGGTCAGGAAGCAATATCATAAAGGGAGGGTGTTACATGTATGTTGTGTGAGGGTTTGTCCACTCTTACCTCATCTTGTTGTTGTTGATCCTTTCTTTTTTTCTCTCCTTTTTTCTTTGTGTTGGAGGGAGTAGGTGAGTACTTTCTTAGCAGGAAAGGAGGAAGGAAGGAAAAATTGTGCCATTAGCACATTTTGTTCCTCTCTGCGGTTTAAAATTGTTGTCTAGGAAACAAAATGCCCTGCAGAAGGATGAAGGTTGTCTTGCCTCTTTCTCGCCCTGCTTTCTCCTGAAGTTACATTAAATAAATACAAAGTGTCTGCTTCCCTTCAGTTTTGGCTGCAAGAGCTATGGGGTTACACACTGATGTGTCACTCAGTGCCACACACGGGTGATAACGAGACCCTGCTTTGGGTTTATTGTAAATACTGAGACCTCTTAATCTCTGCAGTTCTGGCTTTAAACACAGAATATGGACTGTGCCTGTTGAAGCATTTGAATCTCAGGGCCAGACAGGAAGTGAAGAGCTTGTCCAGGGAGGGCAGGTGAGCCCTGGCACCTGCCCGTGGTCTGCAGAGCTGCAGGATGTGCTGGGACTGGCAGCCTTTGCAGTGCCTGCCCCGTTTGGTACCAGCCAGCTGATCCTTGGCACACTGTGGATGTGCTGCTTGGCTGGGCCAGTTTCTTCACCCCTTTCTGTGCAAAATGAAAGTACTTGTTTTAGTGATTTCTCTGCAGAACTGGGAAGCCCCAGACAGAATTAGGACAGCACTGAAGTGGGAGCTATATAAAAACTCACTTTTAAAGGTGCATCTCTCCAACGATGAGTAGGAAGCATTGCTGTAAAAGATGAGGAGGAGGGAGAAGGATCATTCCTTCTTCACCTTTTTATCCCATTACCTGCTGTTGTACCCAGCCCTTCCCTGTCTACACTAATCCTTTGCCTTCTGTCTGCCATGCCCAGGTAAATAGGGAGCCCCAGGCAAGGCAGTGAAGAATTTACATGCACCTTTTCGCTGAGATTGTGTGGCTCAGGGTGTGTGAATATTGGATGCTCAGAGGGGCTTTTGCTGCATTGTCTATCAACAAGAGAAGAGGGAGGAAATGCTTCAGACTGGACTGTAACTATCTCAACTTGTTTAAATAGCAAATGCTCATATTCTTGAACTGAGCTTGGATCCAGAGCTGTGGAGTCATCTGTGGGGAGTTAATATTCACTGCATCTCAGTCTAGTCTTTTTCCCTGCCTGCTCAGGTGTTCCCTCCCCTGTGGTATATTTTATAGCACTTTGTCCTACCTAATTTGCCATCTGCTTTTCCACAGACCCCTCTCTGTCAGCATCAGCCCTTACTGTGCATGCATATGCAGCTCTGCAGGCAGGGAGCCCGAGGATTGTGACTGCATCGGCTCCCTCTGTGAATGAACCGTTCTTACCCATATCTGCTGCTATCCTGGGCAAACTTTCTTCTCTCCCTCCTTTTCCCCCCCTCTCGTTTCTATCCCTCATCCCCCACCCCCATCCACCGCCTCCTTGCTGGATCTGCAGCGTGACTGGAAACAGGCTGAATTAATCAGCAGACTGGTGCTTCACTCTGCTGCTTCTGTCTCATTCTCTGCAGCGCTGGGCTCTGCACAGTCTTGCTCTCTCTCCCTCTTTGCTCTCTCATTTTTGGAGAGCAGCAGCAGTGCAAGTTGCTGGGGAAGTGGTGCAGGAATTTAGCCCAGATGCTCTTCAAACAGGCCGATCTCTGGATCCACAACCAAGGCAAATGTCGCAAAGTAAGTTCCTCTCCCTTAACATTTAATTTCAAAATGGCTTTCCCTGCCTCCCTCCCCAGCCTGCATCCTGCCTGATGTGATGGTGCATGAAGGGCTTGGAGGTTTTGGGGAAGGAGGTTATGGCAGGACATGAAGCAGTGAGTGATGATTTTAGCTGGGGAATAGCTTTTTGTTGGAGGTGGCGGGGAAAGAAACTGTATTAAACTGCAGATTTACCCCCAGAACCAACAGGAGAGTCCAGACAGGATTTTAGCTGCTGACTCCTGTTTTGCTGCCCCTCTGCCTCATGACTTAAATTTGCCTGTTTCTTCTCTGGGCTTTGATCTGTAGCTGTTGGACCCCCTTATCCCCGTGAAGTCTTGCTGTGCATCTTCCAGGCTGTATCATAGTTTTAGTCCCCAAAGTCTTCAGCTGAAGGAGTAGGGATAGAAAGGAAGCAAACGAGGGGATGAAGGATGTGCTGAAGTTGTGTGGATTTGTGAGCACTGCTGGCCTCTGGGAGGGGATTAGCATTCCCTGGAGTAAGCTCTGCACTGGCACAGAGCACTACTCTGCGTGCTGAATAAATACAGACCCCTAACTGCTCTCTGAACTTGGAGGACTAATGCAACTGGCTAAATTACAGTAATTAAAGCTTAATAATTGTGCAGTACAGGTGAGCTTCAAAGCACTGCATAAACCCTGCCTCATCCTGCCAGCAGCCTGGTGGGGCAGGTAACTATGGTTGGGGGTTTGCTGCTGCAAACAGGACCAGAGGGACAGACCGAGGAATGTGCAATTCCAAACTGGGCTGTTTCCTGGGGAGCAGCTGCCTCTTTCTCTGCTGTGGAGCTGCTGTGGGGAGAAGCAAAGTGCTGGGCTTTGCATGACCTGTGTAGAAAGGCTGATTGTGCCTGTTGGCATCTTACTCTGTGTTTTACGGAGACCGTAAACTGTGAGTGTCGTTGTCTGGGTTAGAATGGACTCTGTCCACAGCCAAGTGCAGGGGTGATTCAGGCGGGTGGTGGGTGTTGCTTTGGGCAGATCTCAGGGATCTGTGCTCCTGCAGCTGTGCCTCTTTGCACAGTGAGTCTGCAGGCCCTGGGAGCCAGGAGCTGTGGGGAGCCTCAAAGCATCCACACTGGAGCCCCCCCAGTCACCCAGTTACCAACAGTGGGGGCTCCTTTGTCCTGGGGCAGTGGGAGGTCTGGGCTGCCTTTCATCCTGGGGCTGCAGGGGGAGGAAGGAGGCAGTTGCTGACTATTCCTCTGTCCATTAATTTGGGCACTGCTGTGCTGAAGACTTTGCTTGTTTCATTTGATTTGAGACCACCAACAGCTAAGCTGTGGCTGCCAAGCTCGTGCCAGGTGCATTTAAACCAAGTTTAAGAGCTGTGTGTGTTCCTTGTGCCTTTCCCAGCATGTCCAGTTCTGAAGGCAGTGGTCCCCACTGAGCCACGGTCTGCTTGGTGGAGCTGCCTGAACTGTGCAAATCTCAACATGTATTTATTTTTTCCTGTGTTGTGTTCAGATGGGTTGTCAATATTATAATCTTCACAGTGACTGCAGTTGGTGGGGAATTGGTAGTCCTATTACGGAGATGAGAAACTAAGGCACAGAGGAGTATCTGATTTTCCCAGTGTGGTGCAGAAACTGGTGGCAGAAGGAATTAGAGAATCCAGCTGTCCTGACAGTCCAGAGTCTTAAAAGTTCATCCTGTGGAGTGGGAATGTGTCAAGGGGGATGCTTCATGTAGCCAGGGTCACTAGAGAAGCACTTTTGCTTGGAATCAGGGATGTCTTGGGAAAAGTAACCAGGAGAGTTAGACAGAGACTAAGAAAGACAGGAGCCATAATCAAGGATTTAAGTAATAAAGGGATATGGATGCATTGGCTTTGCTGGCTACATCTGTATCACTCTGGAGCAGGGATGTGCCTTTCAGGCAGTGCCAGCACTAGCTCAGCAGCTGCAGGTGTGCAGAACTGTAGCATCCCAATGTGTGATTTGCCTTCAAACAAGAATACATCCCTCTCTAACAGTAACCTGCTGTAAGAAATGCTGTCCCAAGAAGTTGTGTGCTGTCATGTATATGGTGTCTGCCATCCTCTCTGATCAGGCCAAAAAAAAACCCCACTATGTGTCATATTGTGCCTTATCCTAAGCAAGAACCTGACTTAGATTACTCAATGCAAATATATTTGGTGGAGTTACTCCTTCTCATGTGTTTTTGAGCCTATGAATAATGCTTACACATCAGGAGGTGTAATCACTGACCTAGATTAATAGCCTGCAAAGTGTCATTGTTAAATTAAAAACTGCCTTTTTTTCCTGCTAAGGAAGGCAAACCAGCTCTTGGAAGAAGGAGAACATTCTGCTGCCCAGTTTTCTACCTCCAGCTGTTCAAGTCTGAAAAGCAATTGAGTAGAGGTGTTAGAAAAGGGGCCTAGTGGGTGCAACCTGGAAAGGGGGAAACAGTCTGATAGCTGCCTTGGAGAGGTTTTCCACCACTCTGAATCAGAGGGGTGGATCTGCAGGCTATGAAAATTGAAGCTTCTGGCAAATATTTTGTTTTCTATTCACCTATTTGTTTAAACAGTTTTTGTAAAGGCAGTTACGTTCAAGTGTGTAACAGTCTGGGTGAGAAGCCCTCATTCTGCAAGAGCCTGAAATCCACAGAGGATGGAGGATGATTCAACCCCCTTTGCTCTGTAAAGCAAAGCATATATTTGTGTTCCAGTGTTATTTTAAAAAAGGCTTGGTACATATTATATCAACATTTACTGGTACAACAAATAAATATGCTACTACGGATGTGTAATGGCTGTGGGAAAACATAAGAGTATACTTAATTATACTAATATTTTGTGTCCTTTTCTCACCTTTTTACACATTCTGACTCTGCTCGTCTATTCCTCTGGCAGGAAGGTGCAAGACCTCTGTGTTTAATTGGGTAGCAAAGACTGTGAGAGAGCTGCTAAACTTGTAAGGAAATCTTAAATGGTTCTGTGTGTAAAAGAACAGGATGTGAATTTTAGGAAGAGAGATGAGTGTTGATTTTGTGTGAGGGTGAAGGTGGGCTGTGGGAAGCAGACATGGGTAGGTGGTGTTGCTCGGGAACAACTTCACTCCTCGTGGGAGGAAAAATCAGAAAGTAACCTCTCTGTTCCTACCTATCAACTTACCTAACCTCTCTGCTCCAACCTATCTGCAACCCCTGAGGAAGGCAAAGGGAACCTCTTTGCCATGAGCCAGGCAAGACTACAGGTTTAAACAAGCTCCTGGGTATTTGCCAACTAATTTACCCCTGTCAGACTCTGGAGGGTCAACTGAAAGGAGAAGGCAAAGTCTACAGACTGTGTGGCTGCCTGTCTCCTACCTCTGAGCTGCTTCTTGTCTCCTTCCTGAAGAGCCAAACCAACTCCTAAACCTGGGCATTTGCTAGATCCGTCTCAGATTCCCTTTCCCTAATGGTTGTAGGCAAGCCAAGCAATGATTTAACATGTAGGATGTTTACTAAGAGTGGAGAAATTCACACATCTTTTCATGCTCCCATCCAGTCCACACCTCGCCACGTTCATTGCCTCTGGAGAATAAAATCACACGCACAACAAACATCTCCTGTGCTGTTTCCCCTCGACAGCCATCCTGCAGATCACAGCCCCTGAGAGCCGTAGTGTCACCCACGAGGCAGAGGGCTGCAATCATCCCACGTTCACCTGGCTGCAGCAGTGCCTCCCGCGCCGAGGCTGGGATGGCCAGGGCAGGGGTCAGCACCAGAGGAGCCCTAAGTGCACTTAGAGGCTCGTGGGCTCTCCAGCCTCCTGAGGCAAAGGAAGAAGCAACTGCTCATTTTCTCCTTAGGACTTCTTGCCTTTAGGCGTGGGCAGAAGGAAAGTACAGCCTTCTAAAAGGCCTCCTGATACCCATCAGGGGTTTGCTTTCACTGTAACCTGGAATTTACTGTCTGCTTTCTCTTTTTTGTTCTTCAGAGGAAACCCTGTGCTAAGACAGCTGGGGGGGAAGGTATCTTGCTGGTTTTGTTTTGACCGGAAAATTCGCGGATTTCTCTTTGAATGTAGGTTTCCAAAGCAAAGATGTGAATGTTGAGGTTTTTATTAATGAACTGACACCTCCTGTGAATGGCTTCTTCACCCTGGGGTGCTCACCTCCTGTTTTGTGGCAGGAAGAGCACTTGCAGCTGATGAAAGGCTGGGAAGATCCCTCTGGGACAGCTTAAGAGCGCCTTAGTTTGCCCTATCTAAAGGTTTACTTTAGGGCATTTGAAAAATGCCTCATTAGCAGTTGATGACTTAGCAGGGCAGCTGTGGTTTTGAAAACCTAGAGCTGCCCCTTGCCAGGAGCTCAGGGTGGCTCTTCTTGCCTGTACCTTTCGTTGTGGGTCCAGGCTCTTTCCCTGTGTGCAGCAGCTGATCCCAGTCCCCTGCAGTCAGCCCTCACTCACCCCATTGCAGTGTTTGCTTACCAGACTGGCTCTGCCTGCTTTGCCAAATACTCCGTGTTTTAAGTGTCAGGATGGGTGTTTAACAGTCCCTGCCCTTCCTGCCGTTCCTCCTCCCCAGCCCTGACACTGCACTTGTCCTTTCTCACCTGCTGCAGCCACCTTCCTTTGTGGCTGCCTGTACCTTGACTGATACTCCAGCAAACCAGCGACTCCCGTGTAAAAGTCTGGAGCAGGTGTGCAAGTATTTCAGGAACCTTTTTGATTACCTCTGGATTTGCTGCCTTTCTGTGCTCACTGCCTGCAGTGCTGTGGCAGTTTCTCTTTCCAGGCACCGTGTGACTGTACAAGATGTTGGCATTAAGTGCAGCTTTCCTCTCATTTCTTCTGTAGCTTCTGATGTGCCCACTGGAATCTGCTCGGTGTCTAAGCAGACTTTGCTTTTCAAAGTCCCTCTTACTATTGCTGCCTTTCATTCTGTCTTTCATTTGTCTGTCTGCTTTCCCTGTGCTGGAGAGGATGAGAATTCTTGTGGGTGCTTTGCTGTGCCCCACGCGGGCAGGAGCCAGATGAGAGAGAAACCTGATTGTCCCTCGCTCCGTGTTGCTCTCAGACACTCCTGTTTGCAGCACTCCGTGGTGCAGCAGCAGGTCTGTTGCCAGCTCCAGTGCCTGCCATCTTCTCCTCTGGGAGTCTTTGAGAGACTCCTATGTTTAGTCCTGTGCTGATGTTACCTGGGCTGCTTCCAAGAACAACACAGAACTGCTTCCTCTATTCCTAAAACTGACACAGAGAATGAAAACTACAGCAAGATTATTTTTAGTTCTGTAAAAGTGCAGCTAAAGCAGCATTGCTGGACTCTGCCTGGCCAGAATTTGCTGTTTCAAGATGTCCCTGGTAGTTGGGAAGTGCATGTGTGTGTGTGTGTGTGGTAGATGGTATTTTAAAGAGAATGGATTTGCTATTTCTCAACGCTTGTGTTACAGTTTTGGATTGGGCCATCTATGCAAATGAGTCTGAAGTCCAAGATTAGTTTCCAGTAAATGTTCATCCTGAAACCACGCAGTTAAGGAACAGGAAGAAAAGATCAGAGCCAAGCTGCACTTGCAGAGCTGGGTGTGTGCAAGCAGCTCCCAAGGAGCAGCAATGCTGCAGTTCGAGACCACGGTGGATCTGACAGGGCTAGGAAGAGCTACAAGAGCAGGAAGAGCTGCTGTCAGAACTCTGGGCTGTGTCACACTGGTGGGGACCAGAGGGATGAGCTTCGTGCCTGTTTGTGTTCAGTATTTCTGTGCTCTGCACACAGCATGACACACCTGAACTCTTCTAACACACGGGACATCCTGTGTGCTGTACACGCTCAAGGGCTTTGTGTTAAAATATGACATGCACAGGAGAACTTCTCCTGACAGTTCCCTGCCACAGCCCATCCACAGACACCTGCCTGCTCTTCCCTGGTGATTCACTGCCAGTGACCTGGTGCCCACAGTACCTCACAGCCATCTCTGTGATTTGAAAGAAAGGAAAGTGCTTGTGTTCCTGACCCAAGAAATGCAACCCCCACTTTCTTGTTACCAGCATCTTTTGGCAGTATTTTCCACATGGCACACTCCTGGGTTGTGTCCTTTGGGGCTGCTGCCTCTCTGCTGAGGGAGCAGTGAGAGAGCAGTGCCGTGAACATTGTGTGCTTCCTGCAAGTCCAGATGCCTCCCTTGCATGTCTGTGCAGCTCAGCACTCAAAACCTTAGTGCTTTCTCTCATAGAAGGAGTTGATGGTGGAGTCACATCTGCTCTGAACTGATCCACATAGCACTTAAACCAGGAGGTTCTGCATCCAAGTGGCCACAGAGGCAGGATTCATAAGCAAAACTCCACAGTGAGCAGTTGTTGAAATTGGACCACTCTTGTTTAGAATTGCAGATGTTACACTTCTGTCTTGTTTTTACTGTTACCAAAATCCATCCTGTATCATTAAAATTCCACCATAGCTGTCTGTGTTCTGTTGTCTCTTCAAGCTGATACCGGTTCAAGCCTGCATAAATTCAGAGCTGAGCAGCCTCCCTTTGTATTGTCCTCAGCCTCTGCTGATTAGATCTTGTTTCACAGAAATGACTTGGTATTGTGCTTTGATAAGGTATCTCTCAGCACAGTCAGGACCGGTTTGTTTACCTGATACTATCTAAGTGCTCTAATTCCAGCCAGCAGTCTAAAGTTCATAGGAGGGGAGATGATTTCAGGAAAATGGAGAGCCAGGCTGGTGGTGATGAGTGCAGGGCATTCAGGTTGGCTGCTCATTCAACCACCAGGAAAAAAAGCCTAAAAAAGAAACTAGGGAAGCACTAACCAAAGTTTGTTTTTCTGGCCTCTCAGGATGAGATGACCTCAAGTTTGGGCCTTACCACAAAGAAGGCCCTCACAATCCTGAGAGACCAGCTGTCAGCACTGCTGGAGGGGCATCAGAAGGAACGGAAAAAAGTGACTTCATGGAAGGTGAGGCACCAAAGGGCACCAGGGTTGGGCACTCGACCTCCCCTTCTCAAAGTAAAGCTGAGGATTGAACAGAAGTTGGCTGTTTTCCATCCCAGAGTGCTGCTGCAGAGTGTCTGGGTGTAGAACTGCTAAAGCCCTTGGGAACAAAGCAAGAAATCCACCTGAGTGTGTGTTTCTGTCAGCACTTTTCTCCTGGATACCACAGCTTTGGCTTCACCTGTAAAGGATTTAAGGACTTCAAGAGCCACTGAGGGCAGTGTCCATCTCAGGTGGAGATACAGAGCTGCGAAGCTCAACAGTTTCCCCCTGTGCACTGTGTTTGCCTGGTGTGTGTGTTGAATACAAAGTGCTGGTGTTTATGCACAGTACTTAAATGCTACAAGTGTTCCTGGGGGGGGGGGGGGTCAGTGACAATGGGACAGCCTGGCACAGAAGGCTTTTCATTCTTCCAAGCAGGAATAAAGCAGGAGTGTTCACCCAGACACACCAGCTGAGCCTCTGTAGGTGCTGTAGGATTCACACAATGATTGGGGTGTCCTGTGGCATGTTCAGGGGTTTGGCAAAGTTGTGTTCACCCTGGAGCATCAGCTGCTGCCTTCACCCTCTGCTTTTTCAGACGTCTGGCTGTGTGCTCTGTGGATGCTGACTGTCTGCTGCTCTCCTTTTGTAGGAGGTGTGGAGGAGCAGTTTTCTCTACCATGGTAACCGCTGCTCCTGTTTCCACTGGCCTGGTGCATCTCTGATGCTGCTGGCGGTGCTGCTGCTGCTGTGCTGCTATGGGAGCCAGCCACAGGGGAGGTGAGCAAAGCATCCTGTGCTGCTTAACTGAACCAAGGGGGTAGTTTTGTATCGCCTTGTGTGATTGACATAACGGTGTTGTCCCTCATTCTGTCCAGACTTGTACACTTCAACATGCTCACACTGGTAATTCTGTCCCTATCAGGCCCTTTCACAAAACTTCAGCCAACTTAATTCTACTTCTAATAGACCCAGGCAGTGTCCTGTGGAAAGAGTGAAATTTTTTCTACAGCATTCCCAGATCTTTAAAAATCCTAAGGCATTATCACAGGTTTAAGAAGGATTTTGAAACTGGAGAAGTTACTGGCTCATGGGAGAAGTTACTGTGCTGTCACATGCACCATAGCATGCCTTGACCATATTTGTGAAGGATTTTTAATTGAGATGGGTCCTTTCAGACCTCTCTGGTGTCATTATTCTAAAGAAGAAGTGTGACCATAGCTCCCCTGCATTTCATTTTTAGCCCTAAGTCTGGGAGGTGTGGGAACAAACAACCAGGCAGATGTGTGTTAATCTCTGTGGGTGTCTGGCAGTGGATTCTGCTCATTTACTCAAAGCTCATCTGTTCTCTGCTTTCTTCTGTTTTGCTGTGTGAAGCCAAGGTGCTGAGATAGTTAATGCACTGGCACTCTTCCTCCTGCTCCTCTTGGATCTCCTCATGATCGGCCGTCAGGAGAGGCTGAAGTGCAGAGAGGTGGAGAGGAGACTCCAGACAATTGTTGATAAGATAAACGGTGAGGCCTCGTTCACCTGTCTCAATTGCACCTATCTTTTCCTCCCACTGAATTTTTCTCCAAACCTGATCACACACATGACTAAGTAAGCTTTGCCAACCTTGCCCTGTGTTGCACAGAAACAGGCTGTGAGAGCTGTGCTCCACTCGTGCCTGTCCTGTGAAATAGTTATTTTGAGCTGTCATGAGGCCATGTGCTTCCAGGCTCTGTGTTACCAGGTGGGCGTCTGTTATGGCTGTGCTTTGGAGTAATTCGAATCCTCGGCTTCTCCCAAAAATATCTGCCTTGCAGCAGATGATGAGGGGGGGAATACGTGGGGTTGTACCACAACACAGAGCAGAAGGAAATAAATTGCTGTGCGTGAGCATCGTCTCAACGGGGGCTTTGGCACCTGAGGGGGCAGCTCATTTCAGTGTGGCAGTTTTAAGGACAGCCTTTAGCTTTTCCATTGTACAACTACGTGTTTAAGGTTATAAAATGACTGTTTAGTTGTTAGTACTGCATGGAGAGAGAGGGAAAAGCCATCAAGGAGAAAGAGATATCCCATATCCCATATGGGCTGAGCTTAGCACTGAGCTAGAGCCACTACAGGATGTCAATGATTGTGGGACTGGTCCCTCCAGAATTGTTACCGCTTAGTTCTTTCACGCTTTTGTGCTTTCAGATACACTTGGCAAGGAGGTGAAATGGCCAGACTCCATGTACCCTGACCTTCACATGCCTTATGCCCCATCCTGGTCCCTTCACTGGGCCTACAGGGATGGGCATCTTGTCAACCTGCCCGTGAGCCTCTTGGTGGAAGGAGATGTCGTTGCTTTGAGGCCAGGCCAGGAGTCATTTGCTTCTCTGAGAGGGATTAAGGTAACTTGCTTGTCTTATTTTCCTGGCCTATAACAATGTGTTTCCCAGGATTTTCTTGCTAATGCTCTAATTCCCAGCGTACAGATTATTGGAGTGTTTGATTTCTTCCGACCTTGGAAATAGCTTGGAAATTCCAGTTCAGACAAGGACAGTGCTCTGTTAGCCAGACTGCATCTTCTCCAGGAACTCCCAAACCCAACGGACAGGAGACACTAATGTGATACAAAAGCACCATATTTCCACCTCTCCCAGGTCAAGGGGAAATTGTAATGTGCTGCTAAATATAAGTGGAGTGAATCTATCCAGTAGCATAACATGACATACAAACCCCGTACTTTATCCTGCTTTTTATGTAGAGAATTAAAGTTTGTCTGCTTTCACCTTCTCCTTCCTACTGATTTATTACAAAAGAAGGTGATATAAAGTGCCTGGGGCAGTAGTAAATTAACAAATTGGTTACAATATCTATAGAAAGATTTTGCTGCTTGAAGAAGGTTGGAAAAAGTTTAAAGCTTGAAATTTACCCTTTTTGCTTTTTATTGTAACTTTCACTCCAAATGCCAGTTTTTGGTGAAATAACCAGATGTGTTTGAACACAGGATGATGAGCACATAGTTCTGGAGCCAGGAGATCTGTTTCCACCTTTCTCACCCCCGCCCTCCCCAAGGGGAGAAGTGAAGAAGGGACCTCAGAACCCTCAGCTGTATCGTCTCTTCCGTGTCTTGAAGACCCCAATAATTGATAACGTCAGGTGGGTTTTGACAGTCATCCCTCATGGGAGGCTGAGCAGAGCATTCTAATCAGGAGGTTTATGTCCAAGGGAAATGCAGACTTGGTTGCTGAAATCTCAAGCTGGTTTCCATTTCTCAGGTGGTGTCTGGAAATGGCTTTGTCACGGCCTGTGACAGCCCTGGACAATGAGAGGTTCACGGTGCAGTCAGTGATGCTGAAGTACGCCGTCCCCATTGTGCTGGTAGGTCTCATTTCAAGCCTTTGTCCTTAAAAATAGCCATGTTTTGTCAATAAAGGTGAAGAATCTGCAGCCATCCACAGGAAACTGTGGCCAGGCCCTAACTCATTCAGCTGACTCCGTGTGTACCTTGGGCAGTTCAGAGAAGCAAAGATGCTGAGCCTTGTAACTGTGGGAGTGGACACAGGAACTGCAGCAGCAGCAGATCAGATATATCTTCCAAACTTTCCCAGGGCTGAGCACGTTACAAGGCCCTGAAAACTCCTTCCCTGCAAGTACTAGTGAGTTAGCTGACAGTGTCATCTCTGACTTGCAGGCCGGGTTCCTGATCACCAACGCTGTGCGCTTCATTTTCAAAGCTCCTGGAATCGCTTCTTGGCAGTACACTCTTCTTCAGCTGCAGGTAAAGGAGAGCTTTGAGCTCCACTACACCTCCCCAGAGCACCACTGAGACTGATTCCCCTCCCTCAGCCACTTGCTGCATCCTGTTACAGCATCCTGGGCAGGTTGGATCCAGGAGCATTCAGTGGAGCAGGACAATGGCTCTCCCCTGGCCATTCCTCCTCGACTGCCCTTTACAGTTTTTGTTCTCTCATTTGCCTTATATGTATAGATATATGTGTGTATATATACATACACATATATATGTATTACATATGGTATCCTTTGCCTTTAAACTTACTAGAGTTTATGCCAAATTCAGCAGGAAAACCAGGGTTTATTCATGGCCTCCTTCATTACAAGTCTGTAAGGTGTGCTTTTCCCTATGTGGCACTTCTTCCAGTCTCCTTCCTTCCTGCCCTAAACTTTTACCCATCCTCTCACTGTGGGTGGAAAAGATGCCATGTGAGAGGTCTGACTTCTTGTTGTCTCTGGGCTTGTTGGTGATTACAAGCTGGTTTTTTTTCAGGTGAATGGTGTCTTACCCATCCTTCCATTGCTCTTTCCTGTCCTGTGGGTTCTTGCTACAGCCTTTGGAGAAGCCAGAGTCCTGGCCCAGATGAGCAAGGCCTCATCCACCTCACTGGTAGGTATCTCTCCACACCAAACTGCTGCAGAGACAAGGGCAGGAGATGAAAAGGCTCTGTGAAGTGAGCACAATGAATACAGAAGATTTGTCTACATAATTGTAAAACCTTGTTGGATCTTTGGTTGTACCACCTGTGCCCTCTCCCTGGAGTACAATATTACTTCTTCTTGAACAGATGCTTTTATTTTTTTCAACCTCTCTACACATATCCCAAGGTGATAGGAAGCTCTGGAGATTCCATAAAACTCTTCAAGGCTTGTGCTTTCTATCAGATGAATAGAATTTGTCGGAGGGGTCAACATGGAGATAAATAAGTGGTGGCTGTAACTTGGGAATGTTTAGCCACTGGGAAGGAATGGGATACACGAGATCCTCTGCAATCCCCTGTTTTAATGTGTGGGCTGAACAGCCCTTTCCTGAGACTCTGGGGTTTCACTTGCAGGCGTGGCATTTGCAGTGGGTCAGGGAGTGAGAGAAGTTTCTGGATTTGTGCTGGTTTGGGGAGTGGAGTTTGGTGGTCTGATGGAACGTGATGCCTGTTGGGTGTCTCTCGTTCTGTCCTGGTGGCAATGTTGGTGAGGTGCACTGAGCTATGTTTGTCTTCTGTGCTGATTTCTGTTACTTGGGCAGAGTTTCCCTCTTCTTCTTGTCTTCCCTTGGCCTCTGGGGCCCTGGGTCTGTGTTTTCTGTTCTGTACCCTGTAGCTGTACATGACACATTTCCTGTGTCCTGGGAGGGAGGAGACCTATTACATCCCTCAGTGCCATTTCCACCTTTACCATTTCTTCTCAGTGTTTTCTCCACTTTACCTTTCCTACCCATTCTCAGCATCACTTGGTTTCTATCTTTGGAACCTTCCTCTTTCCCTTCACACCTTGTTATCTGGGAAAAGCCAGAGCTCCTTGGCTTCCTTGCTTCATCTCAACATGCCCATTTGCTCTGTCGCTCATACTTGCACCTTCCTTGTGTTCTTTCCTGTCTTCTCCTCTTTCTTGTCCAGGCAGCTCTCTCTGTGCAGCCAGCTCTTTCTGTGACATCTCAAACATGATCCTCCAGCTGTTGGATGTGCTTTGGTCATTCACCCCCTGACCAAGGCAGTCTTGGCCTCTCTGTTTCCCTCCTTCCTTCTCTCTTCTCTGTTTAAAATGTAGCAGGTAAGACTCCTTCCCTCTCCAGACACTTGGCCTGTGTGACACTCTTCTCCCCTTCCTATCATGTTCAAGGTGTTTGATTCCCAATTTTTCCAGGCCATAGGTGACCCTTGTGACTGTTTGCAGGACACAAACCAGTGCCCCCCTCCAACAAGCCCCTGCCTCGAGTTGCATTACTACAGTTGGACCACAGCAACGTTTCTTTTAGAAAGGAATTTGCTGCTGGTTTGAAAATATTTGTACTGCCTTTGATAGGTTATTTCAGTCATTATTTACCTTCACTACTAAAAAGGACATTCTATTTTAGTGGGAATTTTTGCAGTATCTGATTTTCAGCCCTTGGAACATTTACATCTTTTGTCTCCTAGATTTATGAGCGTGTCAGTCAAAATTCTGGTCTATTGTAACTACTCACATTCTCTTTTACCACCTCTGGTTAAGTAAACAGTTTAAGCACCTTGAGGCACTGTAAGCATATTTTCCAAACCTCTAATCTTTCTCTTGGCATTCCTCTTAGCTTTCTCCAGTGTTTCAGGATCACTGTAGAATTGTGAATCTCAAAACCCACAAAATATTCCAGTAATACTTTGTGCTTGTGCTGAATTTCAGAATGATTTGGACTTTCTATTCTATATTCCCTTGTTTGTGCAGCAAAGGATCATATTAGATTCTTTAGCCATTGCTTTAAAGGGCCAGGCTTTGTTCAGCTGCAGTTACTGCTTTCTAAGAGTCCTCATCCTGTAAGTCCAACCTTCATCTTTGCACCTAAATATGCAGCCTTAGTTTTGTGCCTGTTGGGATACATGTTTTTGCTTATTACCCAAGCAGTGCATATTGTTCTGAAACAGTGGTCTGTTCTCCTTATATTGCACCCTGCCCCAAACTTTATAGAGTTTACAGTCACTGTCAGTGTTTTTTTTTAGTTTTCTTTCACAAAATACCCACATTTGTCCCTGCTTGAGGTAGTAACACATTCTTTTGCAAATTATTTTTCTGTTCCATTTGGGATAGTCTATTTCTAATATGGGCCCTATTTCCCTGGTATTTTTGTTAGAAAACCAGTAAGGTATTTATAATCAAGTCAAAGTACCAAATGGTTTATGTCAAAAGCATTACTTTTATCAGTCAAATTTATAATTTTGTCAAAAAAAAGATATCACAACAGTCTGATGAGATTTGCTGCTCCTATACTTGTGGTGTTTGGCACTGGTTGTATTATTCCATTTCTTTTAATTAAGTCTCATATTAGCTGCTCTGTTATTCTGTCTGAAATCAAAGCCTGTCTGGGGTCCTGTGGTAACTTGGATGGTTCTCATTCCCTTTTTGGGCATTGGCACCACTTCCATTGAACTGGGACTTAATCCATAGTTCAAGCCTTGTGCAAAATCAGCAGTAACAAGTCATTGTCCAGACCTGCTAATTTAAACATATTTACTTTCAGTAGCTGGTGTTGGAATGGAAAATATTTCATAGTTATCATATGGTGTGATTGTATCACTGACTACAGAATTGCAGTATTTACTGAACACGTCTGCCTTGCCTCCAGTATCGTGTGCAATTTCAATGTCTTTAGCAAGCAGTGGACTGGTTTTAATTTACTAATGGTATACTTTCCCTAGTTTTTATGTTAATTTTTATTTCTGTTTTCACTTCCACTCAAAACTGGATTCTTATTTTTACTATGAGATTGTTACTTTTTAAAATGGTGACAAAATATTCTTAGTTTCTAATTATCCTTCATAGTTCTCAGTTTAAATTATTTCTGACAAATTTCTCTTCCCTTTTTTCAGCTTTGTTAAATGGATCCTTTTTAAAGGGTCAGATATATGCATTATTATTTGGGCTGCTGTTTTATCTACCTACAGATGTAATTGCCATATCCACTTTTGCTTATGAATGGACCTAAACTTTTCCAAAATTCCATCTACTGTGGAATTCCTTTGTGCTGGATGCACACGTTCCGAGTCAGTGAATTTCTCACTGTAATTCCACGAGCCCCTTGGTAGTGCCCTGCTATAATTTCTCTTCATTTTCTATCCACACCCCGTTCATGTCACCTCATTCCTCCGTGTCCATCGTGTTCCAGGCTCCTGCTTTTCCAACCCCTTTTCCAGCTCCCTTCCTGTAAGTGACCCATATAACTTCAAACCAGATCAGTCGTTCCTGGCTCTTTCTGTCTAAAAATAACCATCCAGAAAAGAGCCTCCTCTGGGTCTAATTGCTGTTATTTTCTCTGTGGAGATTCAGGTAATGACTGTGTGTTCCTCTGTGATGGACAGCACCGAGCACTTTGCCTGTGCTTCACGAGTAGATAAAGCCAGAGTCCATTAGAGATTTAATTGCTTTGATGAGTTATTGGTCTGCCTTGGTACAGAGACTCCCCCAGAGCAGGACTCCTGATTCCTCCTCTCTGAAGGCACATACTGAGGGATGGATGTTCCTCATGACACATTTCTGAGCACAATTATAGTAACTGGTCTCTTCTCTTGCTGCAGCTTGCTAAGTTTTCAGAGGACACTCTCAGCAGCTACACAGAGATGGTATCTTCTCAGGTACTATTATTATGAATTGTTTTCTTCCATCTTCACTGCAGAACTTCATGGTATCCTTTCCCTTCCTCTCTGATCTCCTGCTTGTTCCTAGACCCCTTTGACTCGTGTCAGTTGTCCATTGTCACTCATTTGTTGCTTTAATTTGCAATGCATGCAGGTTGCATGTCTTTCCCCTGCACCTTCCCGTGTAAATGCTGCTCTGCTGACCAGAGATTGAGGTGACTTCAACGCTGAGTCCAGTTGTGCTTTCCTGAATATTGCAAATAGTTTGAAATCAACATTTTCTGTCCTGAAGACAGTGCCTCTTTCAAGTCCTGTTCCAGGAATAAAACAAACTTTTTATGGTGTGTGTGTGTCAGAAAGAAGGGAAGTATTTTGCTTATACTAAAAACCCCTCATTTTTCAAGCCAAAACTGAAAACCAGAGGGCATGGTGGTCAACAAGACCAAACATACAGAGGGGACCACGGGATGTTCAGGCTTTTTAAAAGTCTGATCCTGTTTCAGCTTTAAGCACATTATTAGTGCTTCCAAAGCTGGGGCAATTAAACATATAGAAGAGCTTTTTTTCTGGTGAAGGAACTGCTCTGGCCACCCATAAATTGCATCATCCAGATTAAACAGGTGGGTAGATGAAAGACACTTCTGTGTCTAATCTGGAATTAAGATTCCCCTTTCCATAAGGAGGCAGATGGACTCCAGCAGTGATTAAAAATCCCTAGATATTATAACAATCAATTCCTATCTCCTTGCTTCCAGTCACTCACAGGAATGTACATGGGTGCAGGCACGTGCTTCCTTTGATGAATATTTTGTTATCTTTCTGTGCCAGTTCATCATTTAGCTGAGATGTTTCTCAGGTTGTAAATGGGAGTGATTTGAGCTGACATCATTGATGAGATTTGCTTCTTTTGTACCTATGTCACATTTTTTGCTCAGAAGAAACTGGTTTAAATAAGAGCTTTTTTTTTTATTTCTGGTGATAGCTCATGATTGTTTTGCATTTGAGCTGACTGCTGTACTAACCCTTAGGATCCAAGGAAGGTGATCTAAGGAGCTTTGGTGATGTGAAGCCCAAGGCCTCAAGCTCTTACAATCCAAGGGGATGAGTGACTTTAGGAAAAGATACTGAGAAGTAGCAACTGATTCACTTGAAATGAACTCGCTTCAGAATTCCACTCTGGGTTTTTGGGTAGGCAGAGGTAGTTTCAGTGAATTCTCAATTCAACAATCAAACTGTGTGTTAGTGCTCTGTGGAAGGGGGAAGGAGTGCTTTTCCCTTGGGGACATCAGCACTGTATCAGGTAACAGGTTCCCACAGAGACTGATGTTTATCTTACAGTGTATCACTGTGTTGAAACTGAAAGCAGGTAATGTCATACTCCCTTTTTTTCCTTCTCTCCCTTCATCTTCCACGGAATGAGTCTTTAACTGGCTGATGTCCTCTGCTTCCCTCGTCAGGAAATGATTCGCTGTATCTGGAGTCACTTCCTCTGTGTTTTAAAAGGCAAATCCCCAACTCTGAGCTTCACTTCCAGCTTGCTCCACAGCCTGGGATCTGTCACTGTGAGTATTGCTGGGTTGTCAGAAAGAGGAGTTCTGTGTGGATGCTGCATTTTCACTGTTCATGTCCTTCCCTGAGCACAGACTGTTAGCAATCAGCTCACTGTGCTGGAATTAGAAACCCTTCAGGCACCTGTCTTTGTAGAAGAGTTTTTAACTGTCTTGTCATGTCCAAGCAGCACATTTACAGGCTAAAACAGTGGTTATAGATACTCTGTGACATCTGTCAGGGTGTCTGTGTTTTCCAGCTCTGGTTCTGGTCCCATTACCTCCTTGACTCCTGTTCAAGGACCAGCTGGTTTGGGTCCTGATAAGGTGAAACAGGTCGAGCAGTTGCTTCCTTCCCTTAGTCTTCATGCCTAGTTTTGTAATATCCTGAGATAAAATTGGTGTTAAACTACCCATCAATCCTGTTGGAGGAAGGAATTATTGGATTTCTTGGAGTCTTATTAGGTGCAGTTTCTTAAGACAGAAGGTTGGGGAAGAAGAGACTTGTCTGTCCTCCCTTGTGTTTATTAAACTCATGATATTTACAAATCTGCCTGAACACTGAGACACGTTTTCACTGAGATTTTGCTTTCTTGGGGGTGTTGTGGGATGTTCCAGGTGCTCTGCTGTGTAGACAAGCAGGGGATTCTTTCCTGGCCAAACCCCAGCCCAGAGACTGTTCTGTTCTTCAGTGGGAAGGTGGAACCACCTCATGATAGCCATGAAGATCTGACTGATGAGCTCTCTACACGGTCCTTCTGCCATCCTGAGATGGAAGATGAGGTGAGTGCGCCGTAATTCTTTGCCTAAAATGTGAAGAAGCAGCCAGGATAAGATCCTCTTCTACAGGAGCCCCGAAGCAGCAGGTGAATCAGCAGTGGCCGGGGTTCAGCTGCTCAATCACCATTTGTTTCGTTGGTCTCTTGCAGCCCCACGAAAGGGACGCTTTGCTCTCTGGGCCCTTGGCAGACACAGTCCACATGACCAATGAACAAGAGAGGAACAACTGGCCCGGTGACCCTGCAAAGCCTCCCGATGCCCCTGCCCACCGGAAGCCGAACAGCAGAAGCAAACACCCCTCTGGATCCAACGTGAGCTTCAGCAAGGACACGGAGGGTGGAGAGGAGGAGCACACTCAGGTAAGATGCTCTGGAGGGGCACACAGGAGGCTTTTGTGCAGCTGTAAGACAGACTCAAACCCACGGAGTTCCCACTTTTGGGGAATTTCCCTGGGAATTGCCGGCAGGATTCTGGGCTCCAGCTGTACTCTCTGTAACCAACTGGAGTTTCCCTGTCTGTCGGACCAGGCTGCCGGGGACAGCGAGGTGTTGGCTTGCGAGGCTGAAGACTTCGTGTGTGACTACCACCTGGAGATGCTGAGCCTGTCCCAGGACCAGCAGAACCCCTCCTGCATCCAGTTTGACGACTCCAACTGGCACATGCACCTGAACTCCCTGAAGCCCCTGGGCCTGAACGTGCTGCTCAACCTCTGCAACGCCGGCGTGACGGAGCGGCTGTGCCGCTTCTCCGACCACCTGTGCAACATCGCCCTGCAGGAAACACACAACGCTGTGCTGCCTGTCCACGTGCCCTGGGGCCTCTGTGAGCTTGCCAGGCTAATAGGTGAGGAGAAATTGGATGAGCAGACTCAGAGAAATCAGAGCTGTCGATAGACACTTAATCCTTAGAGAGCACAAGAATATTTCCCCGGTCCTGGCTGCTGAGGAGGTGGAAATACAGAGCTGACTCTGCTGTTGTTCAGTTGCCAAAAGAGTCTATTAAAGAGATTGCTTTTGGCAAGTTCTGACATTGTCAACACTATCAAAGGAATGAATGTCATCAAGGATATTGCCAGCCAGCCCTGGCTAGGCTTGGTATTCTTCTGGCCCAAGTCTGCCAGTCTCATCAGGAGACAAAGAATACCTGCTAATGAACAGATATCTGCCCTGTCTTTACTGTAAGGCCTTACAGGGAGTTTGGGAATAAATGATGTGAGGTACCTCAGCTCATTTTATAGGTTGGAGAACTAAGGCAAAGGAGAGATGAGAGGCTAAAGGTAACACTAGGATTAAAATCTGGAAACTTGAACTCACTTCTGTGCCTGCCCTTTGATGTTACAGTTCCTCTCTTCAGTGAACCATGAACGCTGTAATTACTAATAACATCCAGTCCTTCTGAATGTTTTTAATCATAGATCTTGAGCCATCTTTGTGTAGATGCACAGAGAGCACAGCTTACCTACCGGTTCCTGGAGAGATGTCAGAAAGAGCACAGGCAAAGAGAGTGGCACAGAAGCAGCAGAAGGGACCTTTCTTTTGCTTTGGTTGCAGCCTAATTTTTCTCCTCCTTGTGTTCATGTTTCAGGTTTCACACCAGGTGCTAAAGATCTTTTCAAGCAGGAGAACTATTTGGCCTTGTACCGCCTGCCAAGTGATGAGATGGTTAAGGAAACAATCCTGGGGAAGCTTTCATCCATCACCAAGAGGAGACCCCCCCTGAGCCACATGATTAACCTGTTTGTGAAGGACACCACTACCAGTAAGGCTGCCCTTCTCTTTGGGCATCCACTTGGAATGGGGGGATCTTTTCTGAAGAGAGCCTGGAAAATGTCAGGCTGGAAGAGTCTGGAGTCCCTGTGGGGTGATAGCCCTGCCCTGCCCATGGCCAGCACAGATGTGCTCAACAAACCTCAGTGATCAGCTGTGGCATACTGAGGGGGGGAATTCTGCACACCTTTGACTCACTCCAGAACTATAAATAATTTTTTTAAATTATCTCAGCCCATAGTAGGCCTCATTTCTGGGATCAAGTGGCAGAGCAGAGCGAGGTGTGGGTTTATTGGCTTTTTAACAGACTTCATGATGGTGGTGAAACTGATACTGCACAGGGTTGAATATTACTGAGGGTTTTAGTTAGTGATGCTCATCCTTCTGATAATTCATAACCTTTGTGGGTTGTCTAGTGTATTATATTGCATACTCCCATATTGCATACTAATAAGAAATCACATAAATCCCGTGCAAACTCACAGTGACCATGAATACAACACCTGAAGCCAGGCTGACTTCACTCCTTCTGCTCCTTCCTATTCCTGGAGGAATGGCCTGGGATGGAAAGGATGTCCAGCTGGGCACTGTGAGGTCTTAAAGCACCTCAGCAAGATTTAACAGCTTGCCTGTCAGAGCTCTTAGTCTCTTTGTAATTCCTTAAATTGACTGAACTTGGCTCTCTGGAGCTGACATATGTTCAGTATTGAATCCGAAATATGATCATTATGCTGGCCAGAGTTTTACCAGGTTAACTGACTTCTCTTGCCTAATTCTGCTTAATTTTATATCTTTATCTGAGGAGGAGCTTTTTCATTTGTTCTGACTGCTGCTATCTTGCCTTTGTGAACAGGAATTATTTTGATGCTGAGATTCTTAGTGTAGGGAAAAAAACCTGTAATGTTGCCTCATTTCAACTCCTTATCCTCATTTTTAAACGGTTTAGTTTAGAGGCTGGAGCTCAGACGAGTATGTGTGTGACCTGGATTATGCTGTCTAGAGTGAATTCTAAGAGGAATTTTGCCAATTGGGGTTAGTTAACCATTGAACACCTCTCACACAATGGTCTTGTCCCTTGGAGCTTTCTGAAATGTTACCGTTTTAGAGGCAGAAATACTGGATTGTGCAGATAACACTGGCTGAAATCAAATGGCTCTGTTTATGCAGAGGTCAGAGCAGATGATCATAACTAACCTCTCTTGGTACCTTATTTGTGAATAAATCTTTGAATCCACCCACTCCCATGACAGGCTGCAGTCAAAGGGAGATACATAATAAATTCTACTGCTGTAGCAGAAAGAGGAGGCAGATTATCTGTGTGTTCCCTTGCCATTCCACTGAAATATGTGTCTCGCCATCTGGCAGCATTCATCCCAAATCCATAGTAACCACATGGAAATGAGGGGCTCACCGGCATCTCCATCATCTCTGTCTTCCTTTGCACTCCTCAGTTCCTCTTGCCCTGTCTCACTGGCTCAGCTGGAGTGGTTTGGTTCTTCCTAACGAGCCCCAGCAGCCATGAATGGTTGGTCACACTCCCTGCCTTATTCCTGAGTTTTTTTCCCTTTTGCCAGAGAAATCCTGGCCTTCAAGTCCGCCATTTGGGCAGGGAAGAGGCTGAGCTCACTTCACTGGCAGTGAACTCCTTCCAGTTTATAATGTGTGCTGTCACTGCCACTTACTCCTTAGCAGGATTGTGGTGTGGGATGCTGATGGGATTGAATGGGAGGTGGATTGCAGTTGCTGTCAGGCATGAACGTGGGTACATCCATGTGTGTGTGGTCATCTGCAGCCTCTTGCCCTGTGTCCAGGAGATAGGTTTTGCGTGGATCAATAAACATCTCTTGTTCCCTCTTTCCCAGCAAGGACTCTCTGACCTTAGGAGCAAGGTGGGAAGGATTAGGTGTTTATACAATAAAATTACCCAGAGCTCTGCACAACTGCTCCTTTGTGTCCCTGAGACAGGTTCCTTCTTCCACACACAGCCCCTCTTCGTCTTGGGGGTTTGTTATGCTGATAAACTTGGCATGTGATGACTATTTATAGGAGAAAGCAGAGAGCTGCTATGTTTTGGAAAATCCTCTGGTGTTCCTGAAGGTCCCTGCCTGGTTTGTGCAAGTGGATATTCTTGGCTCTTGATTTCAGCCAGTGTGAGCATTAGCAGTCAGCAACAATGCCTGCAAGAAGCCTTTGGGCTCATTTTTCTTGGCAGTCATTGTTTTTTTTCATTAGCTCAGCTTTGAAGCTGTTGGGGGCAAAGTCACAAAGCAGCTGGAGGAGGGAACATAGACAGAGAGGTCTACGTGAGTGCAATGTTAATGTGCTGATGCAAATGAGAGGGAGCAGGAGCTGTGGAGCAGGGGCAGCCCCACACCCTTTAACTTGTGTGCTGTGCCTGGGACCTACATCAGACAAGTGATATCACACACCTTCGAGAAAAACTTTTCAACACTTCTGTCTGCAAGAGGGAACAAGAGACTTAAAGTCTGTGTTAAAGAGTAAAGTAGGGAAAGAAAAAAATCCAGGACAAGCTGTGGTGTCCATTGATTTTTAGTTCTTCCCTAATCACAACGTGAGTTACTTTTTTAGAGTCTGTTACGTTGAACTTTTGACCCATCCTGATTTAACTCGTTTTCACGACCTTTTGTGAAACAGGCTGCTATCTGACAGGTCACATTGTCAAATTATCTTCTGCTACTTGAATGAAAAGTATTCAAGAATAGCTCTTACCCTTTAGTTCTATGTCTGGCCTAAAAATGAATGCACCTTCCAGCGTAGGCTGACTTTGATCCCTGTAAGCTCATCACTGCTACTTGTACTTTCTTCAGAAGAGGCTCACAGGAATATCTCTCCTTCTGCTCTGTTGGATACAGAAGCAAGATATTATCCCACCTTTGTAGGAGCAGGATTGATCCACAGTGTAAGGGGAGAACAGGAAGGGACCACATGGCTCACGTTTTATCACAGCCTTGTTTGAACCCACAGTCAGACAAAGAGCAGCTGCAGGTGTGTCATCATCCTTGAGTTATTTCTCAATGGAGACTGAAGACTTTCAGCAAAGGAAAGGGGATATGTGGGGTGCATCAAAGCAGTTTGTGGGAACAACCACTTTTGACAAATAAGGGAACAGTTGGTGTGAAATCCCTTTCCTGGGAGCCTGTGTGTGTGTGTGATGCTAACTCATTGTTCTCCTGCGCTTCAGGCACTGAGCAGATGTTCTCCCATGGGACAGCTGACATCATCCTCGAGGCCTGCACAGACTTTTGGGATGGCACCGATATCTACCCCCTCTCTGGCTCTGACAGGTGGGCAGCTTCCTCATCTGGTGCATTCAGGAGCTTCAGATAAATTACAGAAGGAACCTGGTCACTCTGCTGAAATTCCCTTTATGGTGTTTGTTTAACTGCTTAAGAGCAGCTTCAAGTAGGTTATGAACATGAACCGTCTCTGCTTATAATTAATTGTTATCATTACAATAATAACAAGCAATTTAAGAGATTAGATAGCAACAAGTACCCAGTTGGACTGTAAGACCAAGCCACGTCTTACTGTATCTGTTAAAGATTTTGGCCTCTTGTGAGTGGATTCTGACTGCACTGTGCAGTAGGGCCATGAATTATAATCAGGCCATGCTGGTGGCAGAGAATTTTTTGTTGTTGTTCAAGACAAGTGTCTTGTCTTAAATTAAATGCAAAATGATCGGTTCTGCCTGAGCCAGTCTACACAATGCACCACACCCTTTGAGTCTTGCTGCAATATCTGATGGTGTCTGCTGCATTTCCATCTATAGGCTGGATCCTGCTAGCAGAGCAAACCAGTGATGTTTAGCTTCACTGACTAGCAGCACACTATTCTAAGTCTGCTTTCCTCAGGTGTAAGAAAACTCCCACTGATCCTTTTTGGAATATTTATCATCTTAGAAGCCAATGAAAAATCCAATGTATAGTCTAGTTTTTTACCTTCGTGTTTTCAGCTTAGAGAAGGAACTGTACCTAATTCTGGTGACTGAATAGTGACCAAATGGAGACTTCACATACAGCTTCTGGGACCCAAACTGCGAAAGGGGATAGGAGAAAACTCTGTTACTGCAACTATCTCTGCCACAGATACTATTGTCAGAGTTGTCAGTTCCCTCCTTGGTGTTTATCTCCCCACAGATAAATTAACTCTGATGAATTAAGTTTCTGCTGTCATGCAGGGAACTTCCTTGGAGTCATCTGGCAGCCATGTAGAGCATATTGCATTAATAAGTGGATGGAAAGAGCACTGTGTTCATACTCAGCAATCTGAGGAGCAAACAGAGAGTTCCCCACTGCCCCAGTGGAATATGGGCTTTTGTTGTCCTGGAGTGCCTGCAGCTTGGAGAATGCAGGAACAGTAGGGAAAGGCTTATTCAGACTCTGACCACTCGTCATGGAAGACATTTCTCGAAATACTCGTAACTGCAGTGGGCACTGTCAGACACGGGGCACATTTGTGCTAATCTTGCCTGCTTTTTCCCTGTCCCACATAGGAAGAAGGTGTTGGATTTCTACCAGCGAGCCTGCCTGTCAGGATACTGCTCTGCCTTTGCCTACAAGCCCATGCATTGTGCCTTGTCCTCCCAGCTCAATGGGAAGTGCATCGAGCTGGTGCAGGTCCCGGGGCAGAGCGCAATCTTCACGAGCTGCGACCTCCCTGGGACAACCCCCATCAAGCAGAGCAGCAGGAGGAATAGCTGGAGCTCAGATGGTATGTGTCCACAGTCCTGTCTATAATAAGGCCTTGCTGCTGGGCCAGGTGCTTGGTCTGATCAGTCTAGAGCTGTAAGAACACTGTTATTCGGAGTAGCAGATGGAAATTGAGAAGGAAGGGTTTCTGAAGTGCATTTCCAGAGGAAGTAGCAATGTAGCAGCTGGTAGGTGTATTTCTAGTTATGTTGTTGAAGCTTGCAGAGAAATTCTTCTTCTTGTGGGAAGTCTGTTTCTAAAGCTGGCTACTGAGAGTCAAGACTTCTGGCTATTTTGATACTTGGTTTGCTATTTATCTAATTTTATGGAAATCACATGTGTTGGGTTTTTCAGAGGAATGAGATGTGTGGTGGTATGTGACTATTCTCCCTTGATGGATTTTATTTCTGTGCTGAAGGAACTGATTCCCACTAGATGAACTGTACATCTCGTCCAGAACAGCAGTGGAAACTGAGAAATAAGCACATACCATTACATAAATCCAGGAGGCTCTTTTGGGAAGCCAGTCTTAATCTCTCTCTGCCTTGGTCCCCCATTCTGTAAACTGTGACTAGTGGGCTTCCCAACAGCTGGGGACAGCTGTGACTGAGTGTTTTCACAACACTCTTCAGTCCCACCTGTGGCAAGTTTTGCAACTGTGTGAAGTGTTTTATTATTTTGTTCCTTGTGCTGCATCCAGCTCCCACTCACCACAGGCCGATGAGGTGATGGTGAAGGAACCCTTCAAAGAGCCTTTGCAGGGTCTCTGGGAGTGTCTGTGGTGTCATTGGAGGCGACACGATCCAGTTCCTTTGCATCAGCCCCTCGTGCTCTGATGCCACTCTGCCTCCACTGGGCTCACCATGTTGTTTAAGCACAGTAGGATGTGTTTAAAAGGCACATGTGAACATTATGCAGCACAAACCCTTTACCTTTCTGCCCCAATTCCTTGTGACTGATATCCCTGTCTTCTGTTTTGTCTCTTTCCTTTCCACGCTTGCTGTCTCCCACTTGTACTCTTGGTCACGTATGTGGGGATGTCCTGAAACTGCTTCTGTGACTGGGTATGCTGGGACAAATGGATGTCTCTGTGCTCCTGTGTGTGTGTTCTGCACCCTCCTGTGTGTCTGGGTACTGTGCCCTTGGTGGCCTCCCCACCACACGTTCTTTGTCTGACGCACATGTGGCCCCTCATGTCTCAATGTGATTGTTTGCATGCCTGAAGAAGGGATTGGGGAAGTGATGGAGAAGGAAGACTGTATCCAGGCTCTGAGTGGACAGATCTTCATGGGAATGGTCTCATCTCAGTATCAGGCCCGTCTTGACATTGTCCGCCTCATTGATGGATTGGTCAATGCCTGCATCCGTTTTGTCTACTTCTCCCTGGAGGATGAGCTCAAAAGCAAGGTAAGCTGTCTCTGCTGAACCCCCTGAACTTACATGGCCCCTGGTTGTCTGACTGGAGAGTTTAGCTCCGGTGCAACCTAAGGTTAATCAGATTCAGCTCGCTAATGAGTCCAGAAGGTACCTGGGCTCCAGTCTGGCATCGATCTGCAGTACCCTGGCTTGGGCAGCCACACTAAAACCCTTTTGTCTGCTCTCCCACAGGTGTTTGCTGAGAAGATGGGTCTGGAGACCGGCTGGAATTGCCACATATCCTTAACACCCAACGGTGACGTGCCTGGCTCGGAAATCCCTCCCTCCAGCCCCAGCCACGCTGGCTCCCTGCACGACGACCTGCACCAGGGTGAGGACTCCTGGGCCACTTGGAATTCCATGTGTTTCCTGGAGGGTTCTTTTAAACCCATTCATAGGTTCCTGTGTCCACACCAGACACCTGATCCTTCAGAGCTTTGAGCACCAAACTGGAAGGGCCTGAGGTGTGCGTGTGAGCAAGAGCTCTTCACATTTATAGCCTTTCTACCCAGCCAGTACCACGCTTGTTGGAAACAGACATCCAGCTGTGCACCAGCTGCCATGGATTTACAACTGCTCATCAGGGCTTTTGGTTCTTTTTGGGGCCCTGGTCAAGCCACTGAGGGTCTCTTGCCTGGGCATTACTTTTTTTTCTTACTTCAGGTGGGATTTCTGCACTCTCTTCCCCTAGAAGGACAGCAGAACAGATAAACTATCATGTCTTAAAAGAGCAGAGACTAGGCTCACATATCTACCTCTGAACAGATTAGTCATCTAAAAATACGGCATTTTAGATGACTGAGTGGGAGATCTAAGTGTTGCTAACCTAGAAAATCAGGCCTCACGTTTCCTGGCTCCTGCAGTGCCATGTGAATATACCATGTGGGTGGCACAGGGGTGGCAGAGGCCCCTTGGTGCTGATTGTTTGTGCTGCTTCTCTCTGTTCCAGTGTCTCGAGATGATGTGGAGGGGCTTCTGCTCATGGAAGAGGAAGGGCACTCGGATCTCATCAGCTTTCAGCCAACAGACAGTGACATCCCCAGCTTCCTGGAGGACTGCAACAGGGTGAGGGCCCTTTCCCTGTGCACCTTGTGCTGTTGTCATGGTCAGCACTATCACCTCATTACTCCCAAAGGGAATTAATTCTTCAAAGCACACAGACAAGGTTTACACTGGGACTCCTGATTGCCCCCAGCCTCTTCCAGCTTGGTATCTAGATCCTGGGAAGTTTGGGATTCTCTCCCCTTGTCACTTCTATTGAACAGCTCTTTGCTTTGGAATTTAGGAATGGAGATTTCCACACACAGAGTAGCCTTGAGAGCTGCATCTCATTTCCTCTGGGTCCCCTTCCCGTGGGCTGGGCTGGGCAGGGAGTGGGAACATCCCCACATTCCATGCAGACAAAGGAAACTGTCTCTCCTCCAGCTGTGAGCTGTGAGCCATGGGCTGGTGCTGCCCAGTCAGTGTGGGACAAGCTCTTCCTTCCTCCTAAAAACCTCATGCTCAGCAGAGGTTAGAGGAATATCAGAGATAGATACAAGTTAAAAAAAATACTAAAATCCATTAGGTCTGATTTCAGAAGGCAAGAACCCTTCTTCCCTTGCTGTAATGATGATGTGGCTGCAATTGAAATAGATCTTGTTGCTGGGAGACAGCACATGTGTCTGACTGATTTCTCCACACAGGTAAAAAGCCCTTAGAAATCCTTGAGCACAGGTTTATCACACTGGCCTTACAAACCCTGAGAGCCAACACAAGCAGCTTGCATTTTAGTGTAGAACTTTTATCAAAAAATCTTAGACAGTGGTTTGGGACAGACAGTTCTATCTACAGGGACATGAATTTGCAACTAGCAGTTGCATAATTCTAGGAATCATCACTCTCATTTCAGCAGTTCACTCTGAGGTGCCTCTCTCTCTCACACACACACCCCCACACACACACCCACACTACTGCCCTGCTTAATCTCTCCTTTCTCTTTTCCAGGCCAAACTCCCTCGGGGGATCCACCAGGTGAGACCCCACCTGCAGAACATTGACAACGTGCCTTTGCTGGTGCCCCTGTTCACAGACTGCACCCCGGAGAGTAAGTGGCACAGAGTGTGAGTCTGTCCTGCTGCTGCCCACAAACACCTTCCCCAGCTATTTGCTCTGGCTCATCCCAGCATGGACACGGGTGAAGGGAAGGGGATACATTCCAGAAGTCTGGAAGGGCATATGGGTATTAATGAGCTTCTTGCTACCTGTGGGAAGCCAGGTGTTACCTTCATTTTAGTTCCCATCCACTGAACTGGGCTGGGAACCACTCCTTTCAATTTGCATTCGTAAGAGACACAAAAGCAAACATCCCAAATGCTGCTGCCTTTTATTAAATAAGTGTTATCAGTGCACCAGGAGACTTTGATCCCTGCTCACAACCCTCGCTGCCTTATATAACTCAGAAATAACCCAGAAGAATTTTCCCCTGGCAGTTGCTGTTAACACCTTCTGCAAAGCAGCAGAAAAAAAAAACGGAAAGGGCAAAATTTCTTTCCCTGTCTGAGGCACTACTCTGTCTAAGAAAGGGGCTGAGTCCTCTGCTGGCTGACACCTGCCCAGGCTCCAGCAAAAGTGTGAAGCATCGTTGTGATTTGGCATTTTAGAACCTCTGGCCACAGTTTACAGTGTGCCAGTCACAGCCCACTTTGTGCCCAAATTTCCTCTGTCTTTAACAGAAGGGGCAGTTCCCCACCCAACCCCTCCCTGGGCTGCAGACCTGTGTGCACCAGGCATTTTAGAGAAGTTGTTTACACAGGAATCTGTGGAGGGGGGGCTTGAGGTTTTCTTGCCTGGAGCATTCCAGAAAATTCATATATACACACAGAGCACTGTGCATGGAGCTACAGAATAAAAATCAGATCAAACAGCAGCTTTGATTTAGAGGCCTTGGGGGATGTTGATAAACATATTGATGAAGGCTAGAGGTGGTGGTGGGTGGGAGTGCACGAACAGGGACTGGCTCTGAGGATGGCTAAGTGTGGCACTGCTTTTGGAGCAGTTTGCTATACTCCCTGTGTTCCTTTAGACTTGGAAGAACAGTAGTGATGTGCTGCTGAGCAGGGTTTGAAATGGTGTATCTGTGTTAGATTTATTTCGTTTCTGCTGTTTTCTAACAGTAGCATTTGATGTTGAAGGTGTCTTATGCACCAGCTCTGGTCTGAAACAAATGTGCTGGAGAGGCAAATCTCTGGGTCACAGCTTTGTTCCTGCAGTGGCAGATACACAGAGCACCTGGTCTGCAGTTAATTACCTATCTAATTGTGTGCTTTGTGGATCTCACTGTACATGACTGGCAGTTGGGGCAATTTTAAAAGATCCGACTGCCTGTTACCCAGGCTGGAAGGAGCGTGTGAAACACTTCATCTCTGTGTGCATAATGACGTAACACCCTGTTCCTCCTTCTGTCCCTTTCAGCCATGTGTGAGATGATCAAGATCATGCAGGAGTATGGGGAGGTGACTTGCTGTCTGGGCAGCTCTGCCAACCTTCGGAACAGCTGCCTCTTCCTGCAGAGTGACATCAGGTGGGGCAGGATCTGTTCCTCCTCCGGCTGCCTTTGCCTTGATCTTAGTGAGTGCCCAGCCCTGGGTCACACCTCACCTGTGGGTTGTGCAGGGGGATCCTCACAATTGCTCTGTCCATTGTTAGCTGCATTTTGTCTCCATAAGGGAGGTCTGGGGGTCTTGGGTGGGATGACTGCATAGGTCCCTTGATGCACAGAGAGATTTTTGTCTGTCTTTAAAAGGAAGATACTCTCTTGCATGCTGGTCTGTTATATCCTAACTGGCCTAACAGATGCTTCCCATTGGCTGGAAGAATGGAAATACCCCTCTGGATCAGCCAATTTGTTGACCTTGTGGCACAAATCCAAATATGTTGATTATTTCTTAAAGAATAACTGAAAGTTTTGGGACACTGATCCTAAATTAACGTCATAGCTCCAGGCTTCTCTACAAGCAAAGTAGGCAGAGGTAGCTTGGCACAACACAGTTTGACTCTGCAAGCTGGACTGCAGTGGAAGATGGATTCTGCTCTGGGATGAGGACTCTCGCTGATGCTCCTGTGTTGTCCTTGCAGTATAGCACTGGACCCTCTCTACCCATCTCGCTGCTCCTGGGAGACCTTTGGCTACGCCACCAGCACCACCCTGAGCAATGTCTCTGATGAGCTCACCCCCCTGCAGCTCTCAGGGCAGCTCAACAGCCTGCCCTGCTCCATGGCCTTCCGCCAAGAGGAGAGTACCAGCATCATCCGGCTGATAGAGCAGGTGAGCCAGGCACATCCCCCCTCCAGGACCCCCAGGGAGCAGAGCCCAGGAGCTGACATGAGCATTCTCCTTGAGGTGCCCATGGAAAGCTTCCAGCACTAGGTTTTCTTGTGTCTCCTGTCCTTTGCTCGGGAAGCACAACAGAGAGAGAGCCTTCCTGCCTGGCTGCCTGCCTTGGGAATGGTGCCTTGTGGCAAAAGAACATGATTATTGTTCATCTGGATGGAATATAATCTTGCAGAGATCCCTAGAGAGCCAGTCAACAGTGCATGATTAGGGAGAAGTGTAACCCCCAGAAAAGCCAGGAGTTTAAACAAATTTAGCCCTTGGCAAAATTCTGCCTTTTTCTTCACACCCTCTACATCCAGGCAAGAAACCTTCCCTTTTTGCTTTCGATGTGTCCAGATGCTCTCCCCTCCCACTTCCCCTGCGGGCCACATGTCCTGCCCCTGCCTGCCAATAACTGCTCCTGGCTGACAGCTGCTCCAGCACTCGGAGGGCTCTGAGGGCTTGTTCTTCCTTCCAGGCCAGGCACGCGACGTACGGGATCCGCAAATGTTTCCTCTTCCTGCTGCAGTGCCAGCTGACCTTGGTTGTCATTCAGGTGAGTCCGGGCCTGGCTGGGGACAGCAATCAGCCTGCCCCTTCCCCCCTGACCCTCACACAGGGGTTTCTTTTCAAACCTTTTTTCCCCTGGAGAAAAGCACCCCCCTGCAGCACCTGCAACGTGTGCAGGGGCTGTGCAGTGGCAGCCCAGTTATCAGCTCATCCAGTGTTTTGGGGGAAGTCATCAGCATCTTGGGTGACAAGTCTCTCCTAGCACTGCTCTTACTCTTCACTCTGAATTGTTTCTGTCCAGTTCCTCTCCTGCCTGGTGCAGCTGCCCCCCATCCTCAGCACCACAGACATCGTGTGGCTCTCCTGTTTCTGCTACCCACTGCTCAGGTGAGTCTGTCAGGGTGGAACCTCCTCCCTCCCTCCCTCCCACCCACCCTCAGGATGCACAGACCAGTCCCTCAGCCTCACTTTGTCCACGTTAAAAGAAAGCTGACCCCACCCACAGCATGCCAAGAAGGCTGCAAGGATTATTCCAAGCACCTGCTTTGACAAGGTGCTCGGAAACAGCAGCAGGAGCATTTGTGTACTGCTGTGTTAACCCTGAGAGCTGTCTGAGAGCTGCTGTTATCTTGGGGCTTGAAACTCCAGCTGAAAAATCATGTAAACCTTCACTGGTTGGAATATGATGGAGAGCCTGGGGTGTCAGGTGGAGGACAAGGTACCACGGGTGGATTTTTCCCCATCACACATTTGGAGGTCACCTCTCTCCCTGTCCGCACCTACCATGAGTAACACCTTTTACAGCATATGCTTAAGGCAGTGGCCAGATAAATGCTAATGGTTCAAGAAGTCTGAGGAGGTTATTTGGGTTCAAATTATAGATACAGGCAAAAATGCAGTAGTTCTGGTGCCTGAACATGTTACTGAAAGACTAACTTCCCTTTCTCCAGCATCTCGCTCCTGGGCAAGCCTCCCCACAGCTCCATCATGACCATGGCAACAGGAAAAAACTTGACTTCCATCCCCAAGAAGGTAGGTGGCCCATCAGATTTTAGTTGTTCACACATTTTTCTGTTCTGTTTTGTCCCTGTGTCGATGCATAACTGAGGCCCTGTCCCTTTCCAGCTCACTTGGTAAATTGATCCGTGGCATTCCTTAGTGCCAGCATGCCCACAGGGCAGATCCACAGTGCAGCATCTCATCTGAACTACAGCTTGTCTTTTGCAGCCACCGATTCTCTGATGGTTCACGGAGAGGAGGTTGTGCCAGTGACATGCCCATGTCATCCTCCTTCCTCTCCCTTATTCACAGACTCAGCACTACTTCCTGTTCTGCTTCCTGCTGAAATTCAGCCTGACCATCTGCTCCTGCCTCATCTGCTTTGGGTTCACACTGCATGAGTCCTGCAAAGAGGTGAATGCCACCAGCCTCAATCTCACAGCCTGCTCCTCCATCATGCTGCACAGGTGAGGAACTGAGCCTGGCACACACCCTTCTTACTCCTGCCCTTCCAGGTAGATTCCCCTCTAACAAAAGCTTCAGCTTCTTCCCAGCTAAAATGGCTCCACAGAGGGCTGGGTGCTCTCCCTACAGCCTTGACAATTGCATTGCTCACTGTCACCTCCTGGTAGCAGGACAGCCTGACAGAGCTCACACTTAGTTCTCTCAGCTGGTAGAGAAGGACGTGGTGGGAAGAGGTCAGACAGTAAATCCCCACTGTTGACTTCTTTCCTGTGTCCTCTCATTTACCAGCAATGCCGATGGTGCTCCTGACTGGTTTGGGACATTTTCCAACGCTCTTCTTGTAGCCCAGAAGCTCGCAGCTGGCCTGATTGTTTTGCACACAGGTAAATCCTAATTCCCAGAACACCATTTCCTACTCTGGGGGAAAACTCACATCCTTTGCCTCCTTCTTTGCCCTTCATATGAGAGCACAAACTCCCTGGTAGAAGCAGACACTGCAGTGGCCCCTCAGCACAGACCCTGTCTCACTAAACGTTGCCCTGACAGATTAAAAACAACACACTCAGAGCTGATTCTGTTACCTACCAGCCTGCTGAAGTGCTGATTCCTTTCCAGTCTCACCAGAAGAACAGCATCCCTTTTTGCCTTCTTGCAAACCAGTAGCAGCACCTGTAGCTCTCCAAAAACATTCCTTACCTCAGAAGTCCTTATATCCCTGCTGCCATTTTGGGAAGCACCCCATTTCCATCCCCTAAAGAGCACTGGTGCAGCTGTGACTGTCTGGGAGCTGCAAGCCTTTTTAAACCCTCTGGAGGGGTGTGGAGCCATGTCCTGTCTGATCCTCATCACATGCACACCATGGCCTGGCAGAGTAGGTCCAACTGCTCCCTGACAACCCTAAAGGGTCTCTGCTCCCTGTCCATGTCCTGTGGTGTTGGGCAGAGCACTGGGTGTTGAGATGTGCAGGTGTCCAGGTGAGCAGAAATGCCTCCTGATTTGAGAGGAAGGCCAACTTTGGAGAGAGAGGGAGTGTGCAGTGCTGTTTTATGTCCCTCAGACCACTGAGGCAAGGCAGGGCTGTTAGCCTGGCAGCAGTTTAAACGCTCAGTTCTCTGCAGACAGCTCTGCATCTCTGGCTGAATGTGTCTCTGAGCTGGAGCTTTCCTCTGGTGCAGACCCAGAAACGAGGGCACACCCACCCCTGCCCTGCTCACCTGGTCTGGGCCTTTGCCTGCTCTGTTTTACCTCGCTGGGCTGTGAACCAACCTCACAGTGCAGCACAACCACTGCTCCCCCCTCCCACACATCTGGGGGCTTGGAATTGCTGTGGGGGGCCTTGAACGAAAGGGCCATACGCCCCACACCCCTTTGGAGTTAGAGCTGTGGGTGTGCACTGCGAAGTGTCTGTGTGTGATGCCAGTAACCCCTTTCCCCTGCAGTGTTCATATCCATCACCCACGTCCATCGCACCAAGCCCCTGTGGAAGAAGAGCCCCCTCTCCAACCGCTGGTGGACGCTCACTGTGGCTGTTGTGTGAGTATCCCCAGGCCCTGGGGAGGCATTCCAGAATGCTGGAGCAAGCAGGGCTCTAGGCCAGCTCCTCCACCACTTTGCTGGTGCTGGAGAGACAGCAGTTGATCTCCGCTGCTGAACTGGTGAAGAGTCTCTGTTGTGTTTCAGCCTGAACCCTGATCTGCACATCCTGGGAAGCTTGTGAGCTCTGCTGAGGTTTGTTGTGTCTGTTTTTGATCTTAGATTGCTGGGGCAAGTGGCACAGACTGTGCTGGACCTGAAACTCTGGGAAAACCTCGATTCTTCTTTGACCTTTAACCACGTTTCCATCTCCCCCGTCTCATGGCTCCTGGGTTTTCTTTCCTTGGTCCTTGTGGTTATCATCAATGAGATTGTCAAGCTGCACGAGATCAGGTATGGGGGTAGTTCAGGAGGATGAGGAGAAAGGGCTGGAGCGTCACTCCAGCCTGGCCTTGAGCTGCAAAAAAAATCATGCCCAGGGAACAGGGTGGGGAACAAAAAGGAAAAGATGATTGCATCGTGTGAATCACCTGGTTATTGTGTTCTACCTCTCAGGGAGGAAGCACAGGGGAGGAAAGAGGGTCAGGGAAGGGCAGTGGCAGTGATTGGGAGCAGGAAGGGAGATCAAAATTTCCTTATCTCAAACCAAAGAGGGGGAGACAGCCAAGGGCAATGAAATACCAGTGTAGAACTGGAGGGGGCTGTTCTCTCCATCTTGTCCCACGAGGACAGAGAGGCACTGAATCCCAGCAGAGGAAACTTCACACAGAGCCTGTGCTGTGGCACTCGTTTTCACGGGAAGTGGCTGAAGCCAAGAATGAGTAGCAGGCAGTGAGTGGCTGTTCTCCCCAGCACAGGGAGCAGCCAGGGCTGGGAGTTAACGCTGATGAACATTGACTCAGGAAATGGGCTGGTGAGGAAAAGCAGCAGGGATTACAGGGAACCCTGGTGGAGGCAGAGACACCACCTCTGTTCCCAGGGAAGGGTTTCTGAACCTTTCTGTGCTGTGTCAGGTGTCCCTGGAGATGGGATTTGGCTGGATGGGGCTGGACTGAGACCATGGGTTGCCTTCTGGATGTGATTTCCCTCCCAGGCTACCACAGGGCCCAAGCCAGTGCTTCCCTGCTTCATGGGGCTGGCAGCTCAGGAGTGGCAGTGGGACAGCCTTGCTTACCCTTCCACCTGCTGACTCTCTTCTTTCTTCTGCCCTCTCCAGGGTCCGGGTCCGTTACCAAAAGAGGCAGAAGTTGCAGTTTGAAACCAAGCTGGGGATGAATTCGCCATTTTAAATGCTCCCAGCTCAAGTTCCCTGGAGCCAGGGCCAAACAGCCACACCCTGCCCCAGGAGAGAGGCTGCACCAAAGGCTCAGGGAGTTTTCCCTCTCACATGCGAACCAGACAGCCTCCTGGCCAAAGTACATCAGCACCTTGCCGGGCCCCAGGCAGGGATCCCCCCCCAGGTATGCTGCCCCTCCCCAGCCTGCCAGGGTACACTCACAGGAGCCTGCAAGCTCTGGTGCCTCTTCAGGCTGCTCTTCCTTTCTTTATTTATTACTAGAGGTGTTTGTTAGTATCATGGTGATGCTGAAATGAAGCGACTCCTTTCCTCTGTGGGAGCAGATGGATCTCCTGGGCCTGGCAGGAGAATCTGGGGCCAGCAGGGGAGATGGAGGTCTGCTGAAACAAGAGACCTCTGTTGAAACCCGTTTTGTTTTCCCCTCTCTGCCTGCTCTCCCCCTGTGCATGCCTGTGCATGCCCTCACCCGCCTCCCCGTCCCTGTGTCCTGGGGCAAAGGAGCCATCCCTCTTGCAGTTCCAGGAGTGCTGGGAGCCAGGTGGGGACTGGAGCTTGCATTCCTGAGGGGACAATGGGAAGGGTCTCTGGCAGGGCGCTGAGACAGCCAAGCTGGGCCAGGCCTGCCCTCTAGTGTTGTTGCTGAGTCCTTATCCCGGCTGTTGAGTGCTTCAGAAGAGGGATGAGACACGGCTTTAGGAAAAGCTGCCCCCGTTTGACCGTCTGATCTGGTGCAGGGGGAGTCAGGAGGGCAGCTCTGCCTGCCTGCAGGGAGCCAGCACGGCTCAGCTTCCTCCAGCCCTGTTGAACGAGCTTTTATCTGCTTTACCAACCCCAGAGAGGTTTATAACCGTTCTCCTGTTTGTGATCCCAACTGCTGTTCTGCTTGAGTAACACAACACGCCTGCTTGAGAGAGCCACAGCCAGAGATAAACCCTGAGCCCCTGCATATCCCACCCTGGAGGGAGGGGGATGTCCTTCCTGGCAGGATATCTGCAACTCCCAGTTGTGACTCAGACAGAGCTGGTGGATGGCTCCTTCCCCAATCTCAGGATTGTGCTGCATCCAGTATGTTCTCTCCAAGGCACAGGGAACCCCCCTTGTCATGTCTTTCTGTGACAGTGCTGGCAAGTCTCTCCCCTCCATGCTAATGCCTTCACACAGAATCACAGAATGGTTTGGGTTGGAAGGGACTTTAAGGCTCATCTAGTTCCACCCCCCTGCCCGTGGGCTGGGATGTCACAGACCAGGTTGCTCCAAGCCCTGTCCAGCCTGGCCTTGGACACTTCCAGGGATGGGGCACCCACAGCCTCCCCAGGTGACATTTGTTCCCTGTTTTTCTGGAGGTCTCTTGGTTTGTCTGGGGGGTCCCTCCCCTGAGGGTTTGCTGCAAACCAGGATCTGCCCCAGTGCAGCAGCCCTGCTCTGAGCTCTGAGCAGAACCCAGCTGTACTGGGAGCACTGGTGCTGTTGTGGGCTGAAGGACAAGAGCCACACAGGAGCACACAGGTTTGGCTGCCGGAGTATTTGCAGCTCATGGAGATGTCGTCTCCAGTTCTAAAAACTGATCAAACCTGGTAAATCCTGGCCCTGTTTTTGTTCTAATATTAACACTACAATTGGCTGTTACTTCCCTGTTGGTACCAGGGGCTAATGAATGGTAGCTGGTCCCTCCTGGGCAGGCAGGGAGCTCGCTGGAACCCCCACACCCTGCCTTGCTGCTCCACCTTGTCTTCCTCACTTTTCAGCATAACCAGAGAGCACAGACACAGCTTTGTGTCTCTAAGCAATACCCTCTCCCCACTGTGGGTCTGGTAGGGGAGCAAAGCTGGGTACAGGCAGTCCCTGAGCTCTGGGGACACAGGGGGGCCGCTGGAGAGGAGCAGCTGGGGGTGTTCTGAGGCCTGGACCCCATTCCTGCAGCTGGAGAGTGGATGTGGAGATCCCACGCCAGCAGGATTGCACGGGATTGGGAGCCAGCAGCTCGCTGGCAGCTCCTCCTGCAGCCTGGGTCTGAACTCTGCCCTCACTCCCCTGGCACTTGCAGAGCCTCCTGGCTCAGGGAGAACAAGCTGCACCTTTCCCAGCCTCAACCCACTAAATGCCAGCTCCAGGTCTGTTACACCTGGCACCTGAGAAATCAGCTTTTCCTTCCTGAGGCCAGGGTTGGATCACAGGCGTGGTGCGATCTCCTCTGAGCTGGAGGCAGAGGCAGCCCAGAGCTGCTCACTGCTGTCCCTGCAGAGCAGCTTTCCCCCCTCCCAGACCTCAGCTCTTGCCCTGTGCCAGAACTGTCTTGGGTGATAAAAGGCAGCAGATTCCAGGGCTTCCTGCTGGCCACACCTTCTTCTTAGAGGAGGCACCTCCAAGGTTTCCTTCTCTGGGGTGATCACAAATGTTTATTTTCCTGCATCCTCCTTCCCCTGCTAGACTTGGAGGGAGCTGAGGCGTACGAATGGAGCCTTTTGGATGGTCTTGCCAATGCCTCCCTTCCCTCAGCCACCTTGAGGTGTCCAAGGGTCAGGGTGCATGGCTTCAGAGGGAAATTTCCTACATCAAGATGTTTTTAAATGCTGTATATTTTATATTAAATTTTTTGGGATGTATGTAAAAATATTTCATTTGTATTAAAACTTGTAAAATTGTATTAAAAAAAAAAATATTAACAAACCCAGACCCACACGCATCCAGTATATATGAATGGCAATAAATGATTGTCTTGGATAACACACCCAGTGGGAGTGGGAACAAGTTTGCACCAGCAGAGGAAGGAGGTAAAAATGTGTGTGGCTGCTCAGGTCACAGGGTGTGAGTTTCCTGACTCGCCTGTTGTAGGGACACAGCCCAAGTGCTTGGATGCTCCTGGGACCCAATCCTGGCCTTCTTCCCACTTCCTTCCAAATCTGTGCAGCTCTGAATGCCTCTTCCTACAGAATAAGTTTGCTCACCTGGTGGTTTCGTGGATCCCAGGCACTGCTTCAGTCGAAGCTGGTGGCATGGTTTGAATCCCTCAGGATGGATGAAAGGTCAGGGTGAGCTGGAACAGGCACTGGGAGCACTGGAGACAAGAAATGTGGTGGGATGAGGAGGCCTGGGATGCTTGTCTTGAGCAAAGCAGGACCTGGGGTCTCTGTCACCACACTTGACCCTTCAGGAGGAGGAGGAGGAGGAGGAGGAGGAGGAGGAATGCTCTGCCTGGCCAGTGGAGGGAGCTGAGGTGTCGGGATGTGCCCAGAGCTGGGCAGTGGGACACTGGGAGGTGGTGCTGGTCCCCAGCGCTCTCACCACGTCACTGCCATGGTGCTGAAACTCAAACTGAACGTTAACCTTGCAAGATTCACCAGGGGAGATTATCTGAGGAAACCCTGGAGCACTCAAGGGACAGGATAAAGCTGATCCTCCACAAACTTCAAACAGTAGGCAACAAGCTTGTGCAATTTGACACAAAGGACACAACTAGGCAAAACTATCAAAAGGGTAAAATATGCCCCACTGTTTAATAGAATTTAGTCTTAATGGATGTTAGTGGAAAACAAAACACATGATTAACACAAACAGAGCAGATGGTTTAAAATCTGTTGTCAGTCTGGTGATTACATGGGCTATTTTTTCCCCTCACTGTCTCGCTGCACGGAGCAGGTGCAGCTGGGGTCAGTTAGTCCCAGTTGCAGTGTACATAACTTACACACCATACAGTAGCTTCAAAATAGAGATCTAGAGCTTTTAAAAAATAGGCATTCTTCTGCAAAATCGAATGTTTAATTCCCTTATTGACAATGAGAGCAGCGTTGTGCTGCCCTCAGGTGGCTCAGACAGCGGCAGCTCCACCCCAGTGTCCTCTTATCCCTGACCCTACAGTCCAAGACTTGCAGTTCTGGTTAGTAAATATATATAATAAATCACATTTAAAATATATACATTGGCCTTTTTTTAAAAAAAAAAAAAAACACATTTACAGTTTATCAACATTGGGAAAAAAAATAACTGGGTTTGTCCCAGGTTGACTCGTGAGAGTAAAAATCAGTTTTAAAAGGTTTCTGTGAACCTCTTGATAAAGTGCCACTGGTTGTAGCTATTTGAAAACATCACGTCCATGATGTGGCACTTGCCTGTCAGACATGGGCAGTGGATACACTCAGAGTGGGACAGAAATCAGAGTGACCGATTCATCAGGAGAGAAGTGTCTTAGCGCCTCACAGTGACCTCAAGTCCCAGCCAACAATAGGATTTTAGGGTTTTTCAGGACTCTTTTGTCTTTGCTTTTCAGCCCAGAAGCCAGGTTGGCACCTCTCACCTGCCCAGCCCACAGCACAACTGGAGCAGAGACCCTTGGGATTGTCCAGCTGGGCTTTGCTCCTCTTCCCGTGCAACAGGACAAGGGGCTGCAACCAGTCCAGTTCAAGCCCCAAACTCCCAGAAGGATTGGGAAGCAACTTCCTCCTCAGCCCCTTTCCAGTTTGGCTTTGCATTGGTGACTTTTTTTTAAGAAGGAAGGGAATACGTGGGTTTTTCTTTCCCTTTGTTTGGCTTTTTTTTTTTTTTTTTTTGGTAGCAAATGGCACTTCAGCACAATCTTCCAGTTCCCTTCTGGTGCTCCGATGCTTTCATTTGCTTGGCATGCCGGGCGCGAGCCAAGTTCGGGGCTCTTGGACATATTTAGCCATGCACTACTGAGCAGATCCTCAGCGAGAGAGAGAAATCTGTCTGGGAGCGATGCAGCCGCTTCCTCCCGCCCGGGCGCAGGGAGCTGTCGCTGCCGCCGCGGGCTGTGGCTGCATCCAGCGCACGGGAGCTGCTTCCCGAGCCGCGTTCCCGCAGTGCACGCGGGGTCAGCTCTCCCGCTGGGCCCCGGGGAAGGATCGCGCCGAGCCCCGGTCGCTGCTACTGTCCAACAACGCTGGCGGCGGCCTTTGTGCCAGCAGCTCCCTGCGGGGGGAGAAAGGGAGGGACCACGACTGGGAAAATGGGCCGTTTTCTCCCAAAGAAAAGGGATAGGGGAGGGGGGGAAAGAAAAATTAAAAAACATCAACACGCTGCTACTTCACTCTGGAAGGACCAGAGTGGGGGTTTGTGTAGGCACGGTGTTGGCAGAGGGCGAACTCCATTGAGCAGCATGATCCAGACGGACTGGCCCGAATTCCCAGGCCTTTGGTGCTGCCATCACCATCCTCATCGCTCCGGGAAGGGGCAGGAAGGCCCCCCATGTCCGGCAGGGCCATGGTAGAACATCCGCTGCTTTGGAGGCTGTGCCAGCCCCATCCCGAGGGGGTTGTGGGTCCCACCGGAGGGATTTCGATCCGCTTGGATTACACGCTGCCTTACGCTGATGCATTTGGAAAAGCGGCAAATAAAGCAGAAAGGTTCCTTCTCGCTCCACAAGCTGCCAAATTGCGACAAGCCCTGTCTTCTTTTAGCTGCTGTCAGGCCTTGCCGGGGCTGGGACCGCTCAGTAAATTGCCGGCTCGGTGGCGGCTGCCCAGGGAGGTCTCTCCTGTGACACATTGTTGGCAGGGGATAAATAATAAGAGGCAAGACTCGACAATGCAGTGGGGAAAGAGAAAGGTCCCTTGTGGAGGCTCCTCAGCTCTGTGCAAGGGAGCGAGGGCTTCTCCGTGGCCTCCAGGACAGCATGTGCAGCCCCCTCTGGGCTCTCCTTCTGCTTCCAGTCTGGTGGGAATTGCTTGACCCCCTCGGAAACCGGCCCGTGGCCGCGCTGGCACGTGTGACACGGAGCCAGGGGTGAGCAAGGAGGGCAGCTGCGTTCCCAGCCGCAGTGCAAAGTGCAGGGAGGGAGCGGCTGGAGAGACCTGGAGGCGCCACTGGGTGCCAGATCCGCTCCTCCCCACAGTGAGGGGCACTGGCAGAGCAGCCGGAGGTGAGGAGGGGAAGGAGGGAGCAAAGCCTCAGTCCAGCATCGCGTCCAGCTGGTCAGCCAGGTCGTCGAACATGTTGCTGATGTCTTCCAGGATGTTCTTGGCCGAGTGCACGGCGCCAGGGTGGCTGGGGAGGAAAGGGAGAGAGTCAAAGCACCACCCAAAGGCTGCAGGTGCTGATGGGGAAGGTTTGGCCAGGCTGGACCCGACCAGTGGCAGCTGGAGCTCAGCACACAGCTGGGCTCAAACACAGGGGACCTGTGAGGCACAGGCAGTGCCCGTGCACAGCTTCCCAATCCCACCTCGGGGGGCCCAGGATTTCTCTCACCTCTCCGCCTCCTCCACCGTGATCTTCTTCTCAGCTGCCTGCAGCGTGGCTGCCAGCGTGGAGTTGGTCTGCTCCAGCCGCTGCTGGGCCAGGGTGGCCCCTGGGGCAGCTGCCAAAGGCTTTGCCAACACCTTGCAGCCCGTGTCCAGCGTCAGTGAGCTGGGACCGGGCAGGGACCCGATCACATCTGGCACTGCCTCGGTGGCCGCCCAGGGAGCAACAGTGTGGCGGGAGGGCTGCAGGACCTGCTGGTAGATGGTCTTGGGCCCAGAGAAGACGAGCTTGGTGGATGCCACAGAGGTGTGCTTGGTGGGGACATCTGCAAAGGAAGGGGACTCGTGGCATGTGGTGGCACAGGTCCTCCTCGCCTCCCATACCAACACGGGAGGGAGACCCAGGCCCTGCCACCACCCTGGGGACACCCCCACAATCTCCCTTACCTGGAGTGGGTGTCCTCACCACAGCCGTGCCGACCAGCTCCGTGGGGCTGGGGGCTTTGGTGGGGCTCGGTGCCTTCTTCATCCCTTTCTCCAGCGACAAGATGCTTTTCTCTATCTCGGCAATCCTGAACTCCACACTGTCATCGTCGAAGGCATCCCCGGCCAGCCCAGCCGGTGGTGCCTGTGCTGGTGTGGCAGGGCCTGCGATGCTCACAGCTTGTGCCTGGGCATACTGGGGTGCAGGGGTGCCCCCTGGCTCTGCCTGCCCGGCCATGCTGAACGCCTTCAGCACCGCCTGCAGCGGCTCCCGCTCCCTGAAGCGCGGCCGGCGCTTCACCGTGTCCGACTCGGTGAGGTTGAACTCCAGCACGGGCGGCTCCTTGGTGACAGCAGGAGCTGCCGGCTCCTTCCCAGCAGAGCAGGGGGGCTCTGCTGGCTGGGAACTAGGCTCTGTGTCCAGCACAGCCGTGTCAGCCTTGGGATGCCCAGCGGGCTTCGGCCGCTGTTTGATGGTTAAGTTGCCTTCTTCTGCGAAGGGGATGCACTCACTGGAGCTGTTCTGGGAGGACGAGGAGGAGACCCCCGGCTTGGCCTCCTCCTCCGTGTCCGAGCAGGCATCCTCCCGCTCACCCTGTGCAGCCACCTCTGTCTTGGGACCGCTGGGCTCGCTCAGTGTCCGTCTCCGTGGCTTTCCACTCTCAAAGGGGTCCCTGCTGCCATCAGAAAGCGTGGCACTGCTGGTGTCACCGCCAGCATAGGACTCGTCACCCACATCTGCCCGAGGGAGACAGTCCTGAGTCAGGTGCGGTGGTTTTGGGGCCAGGAGGGGCTTGGGCGGACTTGCCCCTGGTGTTCCTTCCAGTGCAGCCGCCAGGCTTTTCACTGTCCTGCCACGGCCAGTGTCACCGGGGGTGACACCTGCATCAACCGCATCCTGGGGGGCCGTGGGCTGCTGCTCGGGGTTGGGGGGCTGCTCACTGTCTGCCTCGGCAGCAAGGGCGCTGGAGACAGAGCTGAGGCGCTTGGGAGGGGGTGGCGGAGGGCCCTTGCGCTTGGCCCGGATGGCGAAGGACTGGCTGCGGGTCACCTTGGCATCCACCTGCAGACAGGCCCGGGGCATCTGGCTGCGGCCCGGCCGCCGTGTCAGCGTGGCGTAGGAGCCCAGGGTGCTGGTGGGAGCCCCCTCCTCCTCCTCATGCTCCCCGTCCGACAGTGCGTAGCGGTTCAGGCTGTGCGAGCGCTTCTTGTGCTTGAAGCCTTCGCCCCCGTTGTGCTGCTCCCCGGCCACAGGGGATGTGCTGGGTGGGTCCGTGGGGCCACACTGGCTGTGCAGGTAGGAGAAGCCTTTTTGGGCTGATGTCTGCAGGCTGCTCTTCTGCCCGGGCGAGATGGAGGGGTATGGCTGTGCCAGGGCCTTGGGCTGCTCCGCTCCCAGGAGGGATGGGACCGTCGGGGATTTCAAGGAGACGTGTGGGTACATGAAGACGTACGGGGCTGTTCCCTTGCTGGGGGTCTGGGGAGGAGTACAGGGGGTGACTGCTGGAGTCCCGGCTCCTTTCTGAGCCGTGGGCCGGGCGTACTGGTCCGTGCCTTCGGGCAGGTTCCTCTCCTTGAGAGGGCTGCCTCCGCCGCCGTTGGCAAAGCCGTTCAGCCCCTCGGGGGACACGAGCTTCCCGTAGGGCTCGGGACTGGGCCGTCCCGGCAGGCTGGCCGGGCTCTCCTTGCTGCGGGGGGGTGCACAGGACTGCCCACTGCTGCTGCTGCTCTCCCCGCTGCCCAGGCTCTCCTGCGAGGGGCTGGAGAGGCGCCGGGACAGCACGTTGTCCTGCGAGTGCCCCGAGCCCCGGGACCGCACCCCGATGCTCTCCTGGCTCCGTGACATTCCCTGGCTGCTCTTGATGCCGAGTGTCTCGTGGCAGCTGTTGGACATGGCCGTCTGGAGCTCATAGCTGAGCTCGCTGTCCTGGAAGGTTGTCATTTTGGGGGTGTGTGGGGACTGGCACTCCCCGTTCTCCAGCGACTCGATGGTGACAATGTCCAGGGAACCGGGGACTTTGCGTCTTGCCAGAGTTGCTTCTGCTTGGTTGAGGCTTTTGCGGAGGTCTCTGAGCTTCTTGACAGCCAACATGATCTTTTTCTGGTGGCCTGCGGGAAGGAAAAGGACATTAGGTTGGCTCCAGCCCCCAAGGCCTTTGTTTTCTGGCAAAGAAGAGTCATGGTCACGTCACCAACCAGAGCAAAGGCCTTCGGGTTATTCAAACCCTGCCTGTGGGAGGGAACAAACTACCTCCAGCATCTACCTGGCTCAGCCCAGCTCCAGCCTGCCAAGGAGAATCCTTAGGGACAGCCAGGAACTGCCCTTTCCGGGTGCTCAGGACATGCCTGCACCTCCCAGACTGAGGGAGAACGGGGTGTGGGGACTGGGTGGGAAACTTGGCTGCCCTGGGCCGCCCCAGCACGGCAGGAGGGACTCACCCAGCTTGTTGATGCCGATCTCTTGCAGATCCTCCCACGTCAGGTCCGTCACGATGGTGATGGAGTCATAGCCATTGTTCACCAGCTTTTTGTGGTACTGGGGCAACCCGATGGCACTGAGCCAGTCCATCAGGTCAGCCTGGAAAGAGCACGGAGATGCTGCTGTGAGCATCGAGGCATTGGCAGCACCTTCATTACCCCCTCCCTGTCTCTGTTCAGGAGACTGTTTTTGGGGTCTTTCTGAGAGCATTAACACAGCCAAAGCTATTGCAGTGTGTATTTACTTAGACTTGCCCCTCTCCTGTCCTGGGGTGAGAGAGCTCAGAGAAAAACCTAGAAAAAGAGGGTGACCAAAGCCCCCGTGCCAGGGACTCACCGGGATGTAGTTGGGCAGCCACTCGGCGATGCTGAGCTGCCCGATCTCCGTGGAGATCTTCTTCCTGTGGCCTGGCTTGGTCACACCGATGGCTGTCAGATCCTAAGGGGAGCAGAGTGGGGCCATGGTCAGCTCAGGGAGTACCACTGTCAGCAGCTCAGGGGATGCTGACCAGGGCGAGGAAGGACCTGCCCTACCTCCGGGGTCATGCGGCTGATGGTGGGCACGTCGTAGCCGGCGTTGAGGAAGTTGGCAGTGTAGGACTCCAGCTGGAACTCACGCAACCAGTTGTAAATGGCTTCTGCGTCCTGAGGAGAGGACAGGACACAGGACAGCCCGTCACGGTGGCTGCAGGGGCCGGAAGGACCTGTCTGCTCCAGGCAGGACAACGAAATCCCCTTGGGCAAGACCCACTTGTCCCCAGTGTTCTCAAGACCCAGTTCCCTGTGTCCCCAGTGCAGTGAGAGCTGGGCTGAGCGCCCCAAACACAGCCCTCTCACTCAGCACACCATTTCCCATTTGTCCCAGTTACCTTTCCCTCAAGGAGCTGCTCAGGACGCAAGAACTGGTGGGAGAAGACCCTGTCCCCAGGGGGGCAGCTGCCTGGGGTCTGTAGGCCCTGTGACCCTGGTGGAAAGGAGAAAGAACTGTCACGGGGGCACTTGAGCAGCGAGCAGCACCCAGGGCTGGGGGACATCTGTCCCCAAGGTCCCACGGAGTTGGGACAGCCCTCACCTGCTATGGTTGTCACCTGCCCATTGCGTGGCTCTGATCCCAAAAGGTGTTGCTGGAGGTCGTCGCTGGAGGAGGGCAGAGGCTGAGGGAGAGAAGGAGTGAGTTGAGGAGGGACCTCACTACAGAGACAAGCCCTGTCACACCCCCAGGAGCAGAGGGGTGGTCCCTGCACTGGGCTGCTGGGCACAGCTTCCCCCAGTGAAGGGCTGGTCCCCAGCAAGAGATCTAGACAGGATTTGGCCCAGGGCCTTTTTTATCCTCTCAGATGATGCAGGACACAGGGGAGATGCTGAGTGGTACCAACCACAGCCTCCAGCTCCACTCAAAAAGGCCAGCTGTGTTCTGAGGAGCAACTGAGGACCCCCCAGAATCATCTCCCTGCTGAGTCCTGGCAGCAAGAAGGGGTTTGGTGGAGGACGCTCAGCTCCAGCAGCCCTTCCTTTGAAAGGAGGGACAGGCAGATAGCGAAGGGGCTGGGGCTCCATCTGCACCCTGAGCTGCCTCAGGGACGGGCTGGGGGAGCAGGGGCTGGTGCCTACCCTGGCATTCTCGATGAGGATGCTGGTGCTCTGCCCATTGGTGCCCTCGGTGCTCTGGCCGCTGCCGGCGCTGCGGATGCTGCCGATGCTGCCCTCGCTGCCCACGCTGTTCCTGTCTCCTGCTGCTTGGGGCAGGCAGGGAGGCCATCAGGAGCTCCCCGGGATCGGGGCTGACACAGGGCACAGAGGTCCCCAGCAGGGACCCGAGTGCCAACACAGTTTCACGAGTAAAAAACAGTCTCCCACAATGATCCCTCTGGCCACAGACGATGCACCAGTTCCCTCCCGCCTCCCAGCAATGCACGACACAGACAGGGTGACTTGGGCTGGCAAGGGACACACAGAGGGGACACGGGGATGCAGCCTGGCTGAGGACACAGGGAGGGAAGGGGCTGCTCTATGGGCTGCCCTAAACTCCCTTTCCCTGCGCCTGCTCCCTCTCATCTGGCTGCTTCCCTGCTGAGAGGTGGAAGGAAAGTCTTTCCCTGTGTCCCCCTGCCTGGGCAGGGCTGGGAACAAGGGAAGGTCCCCAGCCCCTCTCCCTCCCCAGCTGCTCCCCTGACCTGAGCTGTCAGGGCCCGGGGCCGTCCGGGTTAGGGTGAGGTGGCCACTTGGGGCTGCCTGGTGAGGACACTCGTCAGGGAGGTGCTGCAGCCCACCGGGGGGTGCTGGGAGGGCCCCGGGGGGACCCTGGCGCTGGTGTGCGGGTGCCACACGGGGGACAACCATGCCTGCATTCAAAGACAAAACACGTGTGGTCAGAGCTCATGCGGGAGGCAGTGGGAGGGGGAGAGCTGAGCCTCAACCCCCAGATTACCACCCCACCAAGGGCACAACTCCCTGTGCCCACCCGAGTCCTTCTCTTCCCCCCTAGCTAGCCAGGGCTGCAAGGCCTGTCCTACAGGAGGTGCTGGGAAGGCTGGGATGGTTTCACACAGGGGACTGTCCCCAGCATGGCCACTGACCTGTCCGCTTGCTGATGACTTCAGCGATGGAGGGGGGGAAATATCCAACACGGTCGGTGCCTTTCTGGGCGTCGTGGATGTGCCCCTTCCATCGCCCGTCTGGATGCTGCTCCAGGACCTGCCGTGGGGACAAGAGGGATAGGATTGGTACCCAGGGCCATGGAGGGGCAGGGGGATGGGGGGCAGGGAGCAGCCTCACCGTAATGACATCTCCTGCTCGGACATTGAGAGCAGTTGGGTCATGGAGATTCCAAAAATCCTTCAAAGCTCGGACCTTCAGGATTCCTGATGCCTCTGAAGGCAAGGGACAGAGGGAAGAAAGAAGGTGCCAGAGCGCAGGGAGGAAAGAGAGCAGGTTCAGGGAAGGCAGATGGAGAAAGCAAAAGCAAGGAGAGGAGAAAAGAAAACATTACTACTGCAGGAAGGACTCGATCCCCAGACACTGTCCACGGGTGGGATGGGGGCACACACAGGACTGGGATGCCGGCACTTACAGCCACGCTGGTTTAGGTTACTCAGGAGCACTGGGAGCCCAAGCAGGTCCCAGTGGGAGGAAGGCCCTCTCAGTGCTATCCCCACCTCACCTCTCAGCAGCTGCTTGATGTCCTTGCTGGCGTGTGAGGTGGTGAACTGGTTGACGATGTCCAGCGCTGTCTGGTTGTAGGTGTTCCTGATGTTCACGTCAACACCACCCTGCCCGAGAGCAGACGTGGTCATGCCCAGACCCCCCACCTGTTGCCGAACCCACGGGAGACGAGGGACAGAGGGGAAGGGGTGCTGGCTGACCCCCAGGGGCCTGTCCCACCCTGTGCAGCCCCGTCCCCACCGCGCTCACCTCCAGCAGCAGCCGCACCACCTCCGTTTTTCCGTAGAGCGCGGCCTCGTGCAGGGCTGTGCCCGTCTTCGTCTGCTTGTTGATCTCGATCCCAGCCTTCAGCAGCTGCCTGGTGGGAAGGAGGGAAAGGCATGAACAGCAGGCCATGAACATCAGGGCCAGGCAATGGGCTGCTTTGTGACGGGAAGGGGACAGCACCTTGCACCTTGCCTTGGGGATCAAGAACTAGGGCCTGCAGCAGGGAGGTGGGTTTGGGAGGATGAGGGACTGAAGCCATGATGGGTTTTTTCCCAGGAAAGGGCAGTGCCCTGGGCTGGCAGGGGGTTACCTGATGATCTCCTTGTGCCCGTTCTTGGCTGCCAGGTGCAGCGGGGTGGTGTAGTTGGGGTCAGTGGAATCCTTGGACTGTCCCTCCAGGAGGGCGACACACAGATGGCTGTTCAGCAGCAGCTGGGCCACCTGCACGGGGCACAGGTGAGCAGCTGGGTGCAGGTACCCCCACCTTCACCCTCCCAGTCATGGACTTGGGGCCAGCCCACCACTCCCCATCCCACCATTCCCCTCCATCCAACCGCCCCAGGGCTCAGCCTGAGCTGGACAGTGCTTGGCAAGGCCACACTGTCGTGAGGGGCCATAAAAGGTCACAGCAGCCAGAAATAGTCTTCCCATAATCAGGCTTTTCAGACCAAGCCCTAAAAACCTCCAGTCTCTCCAACCCAGAGCGACTCTCAGCGTCTCAGGGCAACCCAGAGGCACAGAGGAGTTATTTTTACTGCCCTGTTTATAGCTGCAGACATTATGGATACTCCAAAAATGGAAATATCCCCCCTGTCCCTTCCTGGTGGGGCATGGAACAGTCTGGCTGGCCGTGCTCCAAGCCCAACCTGGCAGTGCTGGCTGTGTTGGGGTCTCCCAGAGCACAGAGTGCTGTGCCTGGGACCTCGAGCGGGGCTGGAAGCTCAGAGTTTGCTGGGATTAGCCAGCTCAGCCTATCCGTGCTTAACTGTAAGCAAAGCTGGGGTGGGTGGGGGGAGGCTTTGGAAAACCGGGAGCGAGAACTCCTGGCTTCCCTCCCAGCCCGGCGCTGCCCTGCTGCGAGGTCAGAACCCGCAGCTCCCAGGCTCAGGATCTGGCCTTGTCCTGCCACGGGAGGAGGCAGGGGCTGCCTGCTGGGCTCTGAGGATTGTGGCAGTGAGAGAGCGGTTGTGGCCAGACCCGGCGCTTCGCTCCCAGAGGAGCCAACTCGGCTCCAGAGCCGCCCCCTGAGAATGAACCAGCACAGGGGCAGAGCCCCACAGCACCCACCTTCAGCCTCCCGAACTCGCAGGCCAGGTCCAGCGGGGTTTTCTTCGCCTTGTTGATGAGGCAGGGGTTGGACTGGTGCTGGAGCAGCATCTCCGACTGCGGGGGAGCAACGTGGCACAGGGGGGCTCAGCATCACCCCTCCCCTTTGCCCCCTCCCCCCCGGCACGGCGGGGTTTGTCCCCACCCAGGAGCCCCCAGCGTGGGGGGTGCTGGGCCCTCACTTACCACCTCGTAGTGGCCGTACTGCGCCGAGAGGTGCAGCGGGATCTGCCCGTCCAGCGAGGCCATGTTGACGGAGGCGGCGGCGCGGAGCAGCACCCGCACGGGCTCCACGCGGCCCTGCCACGCCGCGTAGTGCAGGGGCCGCATCCCTGCGGGGAACGGGGCGCTCAGCGGGGCTGGGCACAGCCCCCCACCCCGCCTGAGGGGCTGAGCTGGCTGCCCGGGGGGCTGTGCTGGGGGTCACCCCTTACCGTTGCTGTCCTTGATGTCCACAGTGGCCTGCGCTTCCAGGAGCAGGGAGATGAGGTCCAGGCTGCCGCCCAGGGCCGCGTGGTGCAGCGCCGAGAACCTGGGACACAAGGCAGGGCTCAGCCCGGCCCCACAGCTGACCCACAGCCCCCTCTGCATGGGGACACAGGCTGGGATTGTCACCAGCTGTTTATGTCCCTCCTGATTCCCTGCTCCCAGTGCCTCGGTTTCCCCGTAACAAAACACAGATAAAGCCCTCCAAGCTGTGTGTGCTCTAGGGCTCAGCATCTCTCATCCAAGGGATGCAGGGACTCTGTGTAATTCAGAAACTCCAGGCAGACGGTCCCTCGTCCCCCCGCCCTGTGCAGTAGGCAAACAGGCAGGAAATCCATCTCCCACCTCCCTGGTGCAGCCAGGCAACCAAACGCTGCTCACAGCATCTGGCAAGCGCCTCGGTCCAGTGGCTACTCCTGCCCCCTCTGCCAGCTGCCCCCTCCTCATGCCAGCAGGGATGCCGGGAGACCACAGCAGAGCGTGGGAGGCCGCTGGGAATGAAAGAGCCCTGTGTTTTGGGGCTGTGAAAGGGGCCTGTCTGCCTGGCGCTCCCCCCGTGCTGTCACGTGAAGAGCCAAGGCCGAGCAAGAGGGTCCCTGTGCCACCAGGGATTAGCCCGTGTGCCACTCCAAGGGGCGTGAGGGGCTCCTGACAGCCCCTGACAGGGGCTCTGATGGGCTCTGCAGGGTCCTAGCCCTATGCTGGGGATGCAGCTCAGCCTGCATGGCTCTCCTCGTGATCTGCAGTCCCAGAGCACCTCCAAACTCCCGTTCAGTCTCTGGATGTTGTAGGAGGGACACCAACCCCAGCAGAAAGGGCTGCTTCCTCCTCCAATACACCCACCATGTCCCTGGGGCACAGCAAAACCTCTGCCTCCAAGCGTGAATGTGGGGGGTGCAAAATCCCCCTGACCCAAGCCCTGTGGGGGTCCTTGCAGAGCCTGCTCTGTCCTGGGGCAGCTGCACAAAGTCCTGCTCACCTGCCCCATCCCTTCCAAGCCACATGTGAGGTGATGCCAAGGACACCACCAGCACCATGGCTCTCCCAGGAGGACACACACTGCTGGTCCCATGCTCGGGTCTCACCTCCCCATCGTCCCCTTCCTGTGCCCCAGCAAACCCCAGTGCCCTGCATGGGTCCCTCTGGCAGGGAACGGACCCCTTCCCCCCATTCCCATCAGCAGCCCTCCTGGATCTGCCCAAGCCCAAACCCTGTGCCTTATCAGAATCAGATCATTGCTTCTATTGTTAATTTTTTTTTCTCTTTTAAGTTCCATCTGCACAGTATTATTTTAAGATGGACCTATGCTGCATGTTCCCAACTCCCCACTGGCCTGTTAGGACTCATCATGGACATCTCTTCCTACAGAGTCCTCCAAAACAAAACGTGTAGAAATTAGGTACAACAACAGAACATAAAACAATGCTAATGACTGACAGGTCAGAGTTAATTCAATAAGAATAACATGCTTATTTATTTTATGGGCCTTTGTGGTTTCTTTAACTCTCAGTACCCAGCTTATTAAGTACTTGGATTTTGGAAGTGATGAGCTACACAAATATGCTGTGGTCACTTGGCAACCTCATCTTTTCTTTCCTTAACCCCCCCAAACAATGGGATTTTGCTTTTGGGATATTAAACAGAGGCACAAGCACGTGCTGGGGTTGGCTGAGTGCTCCTCTGTGCTTCAACCAGCACCCAGGGCACTGGTTGGACATGCTGCCATCCTTATTCACCCCCATCCCTATGGAGGGGGATGCTGAAGAGCTTTATGAGGGATTTTCAGGATGGATTGAGCACAGCCCTCAGCTCAGATCTGGGCAGTGTTGGCTCTGCCTCTGCAGGGCTCGCCCTGGCTTCGGGATGCTGTTGTGTTCTCCGGGGTGCTGCAGCCCCCCTGCAAAGCTGTATGATACCCTGAGCTGCAGGACCAACTGGCTGTGGGGGAGGAGAAGCCCCCCCAGGCTGGTGGCAGCAGCACCCAGCACCCTGCCAGGGGAGCACTCACCCGTCCGCATCCTGGTAGTTCACGTTCAGGCGCTTGGCAGATCCCAGGAGCTCTGTTGAGAGAAGAGCTGAAGGTCAGGGCAGGAGGCAGAGCCTGAGTTGCCCCACAGACCCCCAGGATCCCACATGGACCCCATCCTGCAGCCACACCGACCTCCCAGTGCACAGAACAGCGCCTGGCCCATCCCGGTGGCCTTTCCTCTCCTCTCTCCTCTGCCTCCACGTTCACCTCCACGAACCCTCAACGGACTGACCAGCTCCAGCTCAGACCCCTTTCCCCCTCTGTCCCTCCTGCCCCATCTCTGTGTGCCCCCGGGATGGGTCGGACCCCGCAGCTCCTGTCACCCCGGCTCAGAACAGCACTTCCCTCCCCTTTATAGGCACTGACGCCCCAAAACTGCTGAGTGGAGCCCTTTTGCCCCCCACTCACTCCCCGTGCCGCTGCTGCCACTGAGGCCTGGCCCACAGACCACATAGTTGGCATTTTTACGGCCAGGGCAGAGGCTGGAACTTCCAGCTGTGAATGTAAGGATTGTGCCACCTCGGGTATCCCCATCCCCCTGCCCATCCTTCCCTCTGCTTAGGGGACCTCTGGGCAGCAGAGGATGCTCACCCCACCCTCGGCACAGCCTCACACGCACCCCCAGTGCACCCCCAGCTCCCCGCTCCTTCCCGCAATTAATTCCAATGAATTCCTTCCTCCCACACAGAGAGGACATTTTATTCTTCACCGAGGGGTTGAGAGCGGATTAACATCTCTGGAATTCACTCGCCAAGTCAAAAGGGAAAGAAAGGGGAAGGTATGTGGGGGGCAAGAAATGCCGCCGCTCCTCCTCTGCCTTTCCAGGCAGCCCCTTTGCAGAGCCAGGGAGGATTAAATGCTTTGAGCAGTTTCTGTGCTTTTTCCTATGGAAAATCCAAGTCTGAGAGCTGGGCTCCGAGCCTGGGGGTGAAACAGCTGCTTCAAACCCCACTGAAATGTGGGAAATGGGAAAGGAGCCCCCTCCCTTGCAGCCGGGGTAGATCTCCAGGGCTGCAGATCCCTCTCTTCCTTCATCTCCTCCTCAATTCCCTTCTCTTCTCCCCCTCTCCAGAGGTCTCTGCCCACCTCGCATGGCAGATCCCACACAAAGCCATAGTGGGCTGTGTGACCCCACCGCCCGGAAAAGGAGGGCTGAAGAGGGGCTGGCTCATTCATCATGCAAATGGATAATTAAAGGAAACCAAGGACCGGGGTGTTCATTACTTCAATTTACAGTGTTTTGTAAACAGCCTAATTAATGCAAAATGGGCTTGGAGTGGCTGCTGGTGAAGGACTCGTGACTCGTAGCCACAGCTGAGGGGATCAAGACAGGATCACCCTAATTACCTCTTCCAGGGGCTGTTTGTCTTTGAGTGGAGGCCACCAATCCAACAGCCCTTCCCAAAGAACTGGCTCCCAAAGCCATCGCTCTGTGTAACTCCCACTGTTCCCTCCCACCCCCCTAATGCCCAAGAGCTCAGGATCTGGGGTCTCCATCAAGGACAAGTCGCTCCCCTCGGCCCCACCAGCCAGGAGAAAAATAACATTTCACTTGTAACATTTCCCCACCAGGAAAAAATAACATTTCACTTGTAAACAGGCCACTTGTGATCCAGGTCCCAGAGTGACCGTAACCACCGACCCCTGCAGTGCCACTGTCACGGGGCCAGGATCGCACTTGGGGTGCTCAGCAGAGCCAGGAAAGGGCTCGGCTGTGGTGGGCAAAGCTCTCATCCTGTCCCTCCAAAAGTCTTGGGACAGATCCCGCAAGTGGGAAGCAGGAAGGGCTGGGAAGTGTTTGCTGCTGGGGGGGTTTTCAAAGGACACAAGCGAGATAAAATTAAAAATAAACGAAGGGTTCCACTGATCCACAGGCAATGCCTGTGAAGCCATCACCTCCCACTCCCTGAGAAATCCCCCAACTCCCTGCCTTTAACTGGGGTGATAAATAGGTATTTTAAAGGACACTGTGGGGTGGGAACTGAAGGTAAATGTGGGATTGCTCCCATTAGCTGCAGCAGAAAACTGCCACCAGGTTTTGCTCTGAGAAAGGGTGGGGAGGGGGAGAAGGAAGAAGAGGAGGAGGTGGGGTCCTTACCCAGGGCAGGAGAGGCAGAGCCTGAATGATGAGAGCTGGGTGGGCAATGCTGGGAAGAGAAGGGCTGGATGGAGATGCCCACTAAGCGCCAGCACATCCAAAAGAGGCACAAACATTCCAAAGCCTCGGGGGGCTGGTCCTGGAGTTAAGCAACGCCCACTATTTGAAGAAGGAGAGATCACCCCAAAACCCCATCCCTGACCCCTTCCCATGAGTGGACTGGGCTGGCGAGGGGGGTCCAGTAAGCAAGGCTGGGATGTGGTGGGTGTCCTTGCCTGATTCTCAGCCCCAGGAGGCAGCTGTCAGCATCTGCATCTCCCTGAGCAACATTCCTCAAATTAGTTCCCTGCTCTGGCAGCCCAGCAAGGTCAGGACTCAGGGCAGGACCACGCGGACGCAGCGTGGGTGGCAGGAAAAGCAGCAAGTCCCAAACAGCAGAGTCAGGAGCAGCATCCCCTTTGGGGGTCTCCCCAAATGCCTGGATTCACCTCGGGCAGGAAAGGAAAGGGCTCATCCCCGGGTTGCAGGTGGGTAAATCGCTGCGTGGGGACCTGGAGGGTTTGCAGCCAGGCTGGAGGGTGTGGGGCTGTGCAGTCCCGGGCACAAAGGCTCGGGAAAGGAGGGGACTGGAGGGACGAAGGGGAAGCAGAGCACAGCCAGACAGCCGGAACCCCTCCACCAGCACGGTCCTGCACACCCCGCCCTGTACGGCACAGGGGGCTGGCAAAGCAGCCCCAGGAACCCAGCGACAGGAAGGCAGCCGACGGGAAGCTTCCCTGCATCCCTCTTCCTCATTCCATCCATGTGCTCCTTTTGACCGGTTCCCCAGGTTCTCTCCCCATTTCTTCAGCTCTTTCTCTCCCTGTTGGTGCTCAGGCTCCCCATTCTTCTCCCCACAGATGTTCTGGGGTTCAGCAGAGGCCAGGCCAGGCTGTTCCCAATGCCACAGCCATCCCAGACCGGCTGGCTGAGAGGTGCAGCTCCGGCCAGGGGAGGCTGAGAAAGGGCTGCAGGGTCGATCCAGCCACAGCGCTGGGATGGGGCAGCCGGATCCTTCCCAACCACATCATCACCCCCTTTAGATTTGCACCAGGGCAGGCGCACCCTTGGAGCTGATCCACAGCCCCCAATTCCCTCCAGGAGCATGCTCATATCCCGGAAAGATGAACCCAGAAGAAAATGGACTCAGTGCTGAAATGCAAAACGCCCTGAAGGGGATATTTCCAGGGAAAAACCCAGCTTGGTGCACCCCAAGGGTTAACTCCAGCCATGGGTTCCCCCTGCTCGGCCCCCGCTCCTCAGCACGACCCCTCCGAAGGGTCCCGCCAGGCTCCCACCCCGCTCTGCTCCCGGCCCTGGCGTGTTCTCCGGCGCCTGCCCGGGCAGGACGAGGCTCAGCAGTGCTGGGCCGGGCCTAAGCGAGGCCTCGAGGGAGCCAGCGAGCTTCTGTGCAGTGTCTGGCTGCCAAGCGGCAGCGGGAAGCACCTCCGGAACGCTCCGGCAAATTGCTTACAAATGTCGGGCCGGCCGCCGGCCGTGGCGAAGGCAGCGCTCACCACACGGGGCCGAGACCCTCATCCACGGCACGCTCTGCCTCTGGCCCTTGGCCTTTCAGCTCCCTGCTGACCAGGATGGCACAGCCCCGCACGGCGCATCCCCGACCGCCTCCCCCGGCCAAGCAGCCCCCTCTGCCCGCGCCGCCTTTCCCCGTGGGGCTGGGCTGCAGCCACGGAGGGGATGCCAGGCTGGTCCGAGCTCCTCCGGGGGTGCAGGGGGCACCCTGGGAGTGGCTGGCCGGGGCGGGCTCCTCACCGGCACCGCTGGCAGCCGGCCCGGCACAAACTCGTATTTACCCCCCCAGGCTCTCGCCTGGCGCCGGCTGTGCCGGCTGCGTGGAGCCAGGCGTGCCCTGCCCGGCCAACACCCCCTGTGCCAGCACACCGGGCACCCTGAGTCACCCCCCGCCCTTCAACGGAGAGCTCGTTCCGCAGGGACACCCCCTGGCCTTCGCCCCGAGGTCCAGGAGATGGACACAACCCCTCCCAAAGCGCTGATCCGCTCCTTCGGAAGCAGCGACACGTGCTCGCCCGGGTTTGGCTGCGGAAGGAAATGCCCAGATATCCCGTGGAGAGCCCTGCCCCCTTGGCTCTCACACGGTGAATCAGGCTCCAGGAAACACTGCCTGTGCTGCGACCCCCCTGGTTTTGTCCACCAAAGCAGACCTCCTCCACCACCTCCTTGTCAGAGATGCTTGGAAAAATACCCCTTTCTCTGGTCCTGGGTCACAGACTCTCATCCCTTCCCTTTGTCCTGGGAAATCACATCCCCACGCTGCTGGCTGCAAGTGTCCCTGTGCCATGAGCCTCCCCACACTGCAGGTCTGAGCATCCCTGTAGCATGTACTTCCCTGTGCTGCCAGCCATGAGCACCCCTCAACAACCATCCTATACCATCAGCATCCCTGCTTATCCAGCCCTGAGCATCTCTGCACTGCCTGCTACAAGTACCCTGCATTCAGAGATGCTCTGTCTGGTCACTGCAGGAACACCATCCAGCTACCCTGGGTGATGGGAGGGAGAGCATGTGCTTTGGACACATCAAATACATGCACACACCCTCTTTGGAAAATGAAATCCATCTGGGGACTGTCACCACTAAGCCAATAAACCAGCTGGAGGAGCTAATCAGCTGCAATCCTGCAGAGCACCAACCGTCCCTGATGGTGGTGGCAGCCTCTGGAGATGGAGGCGGAGGTGGCAGGAGGTGGCACCTTCACCCAACCCGCCCTGTAACAGCCTGGGGTGGCCCTGCCTCAGCATACAGTGGGTTCGCCCCGGATTCAGGACAGACTCACTGTCTTACCCAAAATCAAGACCCGAGGAGGTGATGTCCATCCCTCTTCCACAGGAATCCAGGAATCACCCTTCCCTGTTGCCTCTCCATCCACAGGCACATCCGCTGTGGCCACCCACACCCGGCTCCTCCCGGCCCAGCCTCCCGGCAGACCGGCTGCTGCAGGAGCAGTTTCTCAATAGGTTCAGAGGAGATTCACCCACCTCGATAGGGAAGGAGTTCAGCCACAGAGATGTTAGGAAACTCAACCAGAGTTGCCCAGCAAGCTTGGAAAGAGGTTGGGTGAGAGCCAAGGGCTCCTGACCCTGGTGCCCACCACACCACCAGCCCACACCCCAAATGCTGAGCCCAGTGCTGTGCCCAGCTCCCTGGGCAGGCAGGGGATCCCCTAGTTTCCCTCATGGTTGTGGTGGGTGAATTTGGATGCCAAGGTGCTGCCACCTGGGATATTCTGGCTGAGCACCCATCCTTGTGCCCAAATGCCACAAGTATACAAATGCCAAGGGTCCTTTCCTGCCTGCAAATGGCCTGTGCTGGGTTTGAGGATCCCCAGTGTCCCTGTGGATAGGCTCCCCACCAACGCTGACAAACAGGTCCTCTGCCAAGCCAGGCACTGTGGGGTGGCTCCAACTGGGCCAAAGCCACTGGTTAACTGGGAGGAATCAGGGAGGCAGATTCCCATCAACACAGGGCAAACAGCAGTGATGGGAGAGCATGACACTGCAGGGAGCCCCTTATCTGTCCCTACAACTGCATCTGTCAACTCCTTGAGAATAATGGGTGTCTTATCCCTTGTGAACCTACCAAACCCTGGACTTCATGCTGCCCAGGCTATGTGAGGGCTGTCACACCAAGCCTGCTCCTGTTTTCAGCAACCCGGGTCCACCTGGAATAACCCCAGAAGGTGCAGTAACCTTCCAGGAGCTGAGCTCCCAGCAGCTCCTCACAGCATCCTGAGGGCAGAACACAGGGTCACTGTGCTCTTAGCATCCCTGCACCAAATGCTTGTTTCTAACCTCAACAGAAGTCACCATTTACCCCTGACTTGAGCCCCAAATCTTAGGGCTTACAGCCACACAGATCCCAAGCTGTCTCTCTGTCACCAGCTTGTCTCTGCTGATGGCACATCTGAGTCTCCTCATCTGTGCATTCTCCTTCTAAACTCTCCCATCCTGCAATGTGTTCAGATACAGTGGTGGATGATGGTGAAGGCAGCTGATGGCAAAGGCAGAGGAGTTTGAGAGGTCACCTTCCCATCTGGCCTGGGCCGCAGACCCACTACAGGCAAAGGGAAGGGTTTGGGGATATGACAACAGGACCATGGAGTCAACTGGCAGCCTTTTTCCTTCTTTTGGAAAGCTTGGAGCCTTTTCCCAGGGAAAATCAATAATTAAGTATTTTAAAGAGGTTGGCAGCAGAAGGGAGCTGGGGCAGCATCCCCACACAGCACAGACATCGATTGCTCACCCCCAGACAGGCACCCTGAGACCCAGCCAGACCCCCAATTCCCCCCTGCTGCTTCCCTTCACAAGCAAAGCAGGAAAAAACAGGCAGTTTGTTCAAAGTGAAGGCTCCCAGAACAATGAAAGGAAAAGCAGAGTCGGAAACCCCGTCCCCATCCACGCAGCTGGGAAGAAGGTGCAGCTCTCAGCTCTCACCCCCCAAGGTTTGAGGGCCACAGCAGGGAGAGAGGGGCAACCACCAAAGGGGGAAAGAGCATCACAGGAGTCCTTTGGGGCTGGATTCACCCCTTGCAAAAGCCAAACGTGCTCCTGCTCTGAGTTTCAGGCACCCAGAAGGATTTCAGCTGCGTGGCGAGATGAACGGCACTTGCTCCCCTTCCCCACAAAAAATTTGGGGGTTTGCAGCAGTTGCCCACCCCAAAGTGATGCACCCCAGTCCAGCTCCCCTGGCAAGGGGGAACAGTAACACCCCTTCCCCACGGAGGTGAAATTGCATCCTCCCAGCCTCATCCAGGATGGAAACAGCTAGGAAAGGCTTTGGGAGGGGGAGGCCGGGCGGCTCCTTCGGAGATACAAGGGCTCCTTTCCCAGCTGGCCGGGGAAGCGCGTTACCGGGAGGTGAAGTCACCGTCCCTGCTGGGACCTGGCCATTCCGCTCTCCAGGATATGAACTCAGAGGAGCTGTATTTGCCCAGGGAAGAGGTGGAGCCTTTTCCATTTCCCCCATCCTTCCGAAAGGACAGGACGCCTCCCGAGCGGGAAGAGATGGGCCGATAGCGGCGGGGGCCGGCGGCCAAGTGAGAGCACGGCTGGCACTCACCGCGCATCACCGGGCACAGCGCGGGGCCAGGAGCCACCCCTGGGCCGTGGGACCAGCAGAGCATCTGCCCCAGCACCAACAACACACCTTAGCTCCCATCCAGCTGGTTCCATACTGGTTCCATACTGGTTCCAGCTGGTTCTCTGGAAGCCAAGGAAGGGGCTGCAGGGCTCTGGTGCTCCCTGGATATCCAGGCCAAGGGGCTGAACCTACAGACACCCTCTGTGTCCTCATTAATGCGACACCGAGCAAATAGTGCATTAAAATAATCTGTGGTGGACGCGCTGCAGATTGACGAGGGCAGAAATGACACAAAAGGGACTTAGAGAGATTAGGAGAGCAAACCCAGGCAGATTCAACCTGGGGGAAAATGCAGATTGCAGCATCTGGGGAAAAATAATCCAACTGGCAGAAGGTCAATGGGAGGAAGAAAGAGGGGAAGCAGGATGTGGGGGGACGGTGAGAGCAGTGTGAGCGCGGGCATGGAGGGAGCTGCTGGTGGGGAAAACAACCTTGGCAGCCCTGCACAGGGGGATGCCACTTCCCAGGGTACCCTCTTCCATCATGTACCCAGGGCTGTGAACATGACAGAGGCTCACAGGGGGCACGAGAGGTGAGTGACAGGAGCCAGCAGCGAAGGGCAGGCCTTGCACGGGAAGATTAGGGCAGGTCAGTGAAGTCTGGATTAGCTGAGCAACAGTTAATTAGGGAGGGCGGGCAGGGACGCAGCAACCCACCTACACCTGGAGGGGTTTGACGCTCAAGAGGAGCACATAGCTTTTCATTTTATGGTTCTAACAATGAACCCCAGATAAAAATGAGAGCAGCCAACAGTGGCCAGCAAAAACCTGGGGGCTCAAGGGAGCAAAACAAGGATCCAGCCCCTACACTGTGCTTGGAGGGTTGCAGCAGGCATGCAGCTCCAAGGGGACGCAGGGCAAGGCTTGAGGCTGGAGGACCAGGCTGCCATGGCCCCACGGCACTCCGTCCCCATCAGTGCCAGCCTGGCACCTGCACATGGCAGCTTGGCATCCAGGAGCTGCTCCAGCCGGTGGAGCCAGTACTCAAAGCACACAAGGATGCGGAGGCTGGAAATCCTGTGACATCCTCCCTTTTTGGCCCCAGGGAAGCTGCCGTGCACCTGGAGCAGGCGCTGCCAGGGCGGACGGAGCAGCTGTCCCCACCCTGGCTGCGCTAATCTGGGCAAGGCACATACAGGATGGGAGGGGAGGCACCGGGAGGTCACCCAGAAGGTCGATGGTTCAAGTGCTGTCACTCCTTCCCCAGGCCCTGACAGCCGGGAACTGAATTTTTCCCCAAAGTCCCCCCCGCCACCAGCCCGTGGGCAATCAGCCGTCGGCGGCCCAGGACTAACCTCAGACGGCTGCTGGCGGCCCGAGCCTGGAGTCACACGTGGTTAAAAATACCTTGCGGATGCCTTTCCTCAACTCTGACCCCGCGAGCCGGTGCTGCCGCCAGTCCTGCTTGGGGACGTGCTGGCGGGGTCCCCTGGGACGGTCACAGCCCAGTCTGTGCAGGGACAGGACAGATGCTGCCTGGGGAGTGTGTTTTCCTCCCTAGGAACCAGGGATTTCCATTCCTGTGGGGGCTCCTGCCTATACCCTCTATTGCCAAGCCAAAACGAGAGGCTCTTGGCTTCCTTTGGCTTCCTACTACTGTGGCAGTGAAGGATTTGCCTGGGACCCTGGCCTACAGCAGGATTCCATATGCAGGGGGCAGGAGAGGGAAACGACAGTTGCATCACCAGGATGCCCTGCACCACCCTGTGGGTCCTCACATGGAAGCAGCAATCACTTAGTGGCCAGTGACCAGTCTATGTCCTGGGAGAGGCATCACCCCATCCCTGTGCTGGAAGCAGGAACCCACCCCAGGACTCCGCACCCACCCTGCCATCCCCATGGGGCCCTCAGTGACTGTGGAGCTATTCTGGGCACTGCGTTCCTGACCCCCTCCCCTCGTCCCAGCTGCTCCGGGGCCATCAGGGAGGGCAGCGAGTTCCTCCCATTGCCCAGCCCGGACGCCGGAGCTGGGCAGCAGCTGCTTGGGGACCAGCTGGGGACAAAGGCTACATGGAGCAGTCCCATCCCCCCACGTACCTTGGGAAGGACAGGGCCTGATTTACAGCAAGGTCAAAGGCATCAGAATGCAACTGCAATAGATGAGGGGAGCTGGATCTGAGGACCACCGGTCCATGGGCTGAGCTCTGGTTGGCACAGCAGCTTCCCATGTGAGGATGGGGAAGAGAGTTGGGGGCTGCACATCAGCACCTCCAAGCTGTCAAAGAACGGGCCCACCTAAGCACCAGAGGTAAACTGAAGCAGGAGCAACACCCATGGCCCCTTGTCAAACCAAGGGAGTGCCCAGCTTCCCATATAGATCGTGCTGCCTGCATGGACCCCACTGCCAGGTCAGCCCCCTCCATCCCACCCCAGCCTGGGTGCTCCCCACACCCCTGCCTGACAGAGTGGTGGTGGGACACAAGCCAAGGCCTGCCCGCTCCCTGGACCCCTGCCGGCAACACGATCTGTTTACGCCTTCCCAGCACGGCGGGTGCGTGTCGGGAACGGCCCCGGCAAGCCCGAGTTGGCGGCGGAGGCAGGACGTGGGAGCCGAGCACAGAAACCCCCACCTGCCGCCTAGCAGCATCCTGGGGGGTGGTGGGGAGAGAGTGAGAGGAGCACAGGCAGAGAAGAGACCCTCCAACCTCCCTCAAGCTCCTTCTCGTAGGAAAAGGCACCTCTTCTTGCACTGTGCCACCCCCCCCTGTGGCATCCCGTGCCTCCCAGCTTGGCCAGGGGATCACAGTGGGTTGCCTCATCCCCAGACCCTGCCAGCAACAGGCTTTCTGAGCCATGCCAGTCCTCCTGGGAAAGCACTGGGAGAGCCAACCACAGGCATTTGGAGCGGGTTGCAGTGGAACAGAGCAGAGCCATGATTTTGGGAGCCTCAGAGCTCGACACTCTGACAATCCACAGCAGGTTTGGGGTGGAAGGAAGAGAGAAACAGCTCCAGGATGTCCACGTGTTGCTAAATATAACCAGCGGGACAGATGCTTCAAGACAGGGAGTTGCCTGTGTCCCAGCATGGCTAGGAGGAAGCTGAGGGCTCCCCCAAGGCTTGAGCAGCTCTTGGGGCTGGAACACAGAGCATGGTAAGAAGCAGCTCCTCAGTCTGTGCAGCAGCCTCCTTCCCTGCAAGGGGGAGCGTTCCCCTTCTTTTTAAGCCAGCAGGATTAGTGGGTGCTCATTCAGGGAAGCCAGGAGGGCTCACACAGCCCTTCCCACCTGTGTCAGCCCAGCAAAACCAAACCAGAGCTGCTTCAGGCCAGCCAGAGTGCAGCACAAAGCAATCCCTGGGCCATGGCTGTGCCAGCCCCCAAATTGCCAGCCAGGCTTGCCATGTACCTGTGTCCCCTGTGTAGGCAATGATTAGCCACCAGGGAGGACTCTGGCCCCTTTTGGAGGCCACTCTGGCCCCTTTTGGAGGCCACTGAGGCAAGTGGAGCTCACATGACCTCGCCGTGGCAGGGACACATCCCAGGTCCTTGAGGGGCCACACAAGCTGTGAGCTGGGTGTCCTGCTCAGGGAGAGAGGACACCCACAGGAGGGGGCTCCCAATCCAATCTCCATATTGCTATTTCCACCCAGTTCACCTACAGCTGGAAAACCCCCTTCAGGCTTATCCACACCTGTCCTGGCCAAGAAACAAGGCGAGGCCTCACAACGGGCTGTTCGATGGTGAGAGTGAGAGCCGGCAGCCCCCGGGATCGACGCTCCAAGGGGACAGGGGGCACCCACAAAGCGGGTGGGAGAGCCCGAGCCAGCCTCGCCACCAGGGACACCTCTGCCAGGCACGCGATGCCCTCGCCGTGCTCGCCAACTCCCTTCCCACGCAGACAGGGCGCCTTACACAACCAGCCGTGCCCGCGGCCGGTGTTACGAAACCCTGGGAGTTTTCCCCCCTCACGGCAAAGCCGCCCACCGGGGTCGGCCAAAACCGTCCGCTGCCAAAACCGGGATGGCACCGGGGGAAGGCCGGGACAGGGGTCCGGGCACGGTGGCAGCGCCGGGGGCCACGTGCTCCCTGCGCAGCCTTGGCTGGGGCCCGCGGGGGAGCGGCGCTGGCAGCGCTCGGCGGAAGCGCAGCCGGACGTGTTGCACCAGGTCTGGGATGCTGCGGGAGCCGCATACCTGCCCTGCGCGCAGGTTTTCCCTGCTCCCTTATCTCGCCATCGGAGCCGTGCTCAGCTGCAGCTCCGGCCTTTCTCCCCGGGGTTGCAAACGGCTCGGGGTGGCTGCGCACCTACCCCAGGCGGCATCCCGCAGGAGCAAGGGATGGGCCAGAGGATCCAGCCCTTCCCTGGGAAGGTAAAGATCATCCCGACAGAGCCATTTCCAAGCAGTTTGGGCATCTCCAGACAGGTCTGTGACTCACCAGGACACCTTGGCAAGGTTCGGGTGATATTACAGCCTGAAGGCTCAAACAGATCCCTCCCTCTCCATCCCAGGCAAGGATTTTTTAGGGAAGCCAGGATGGGATTTAGGGGCAGCCGGAGTGCTCGCAGCTCCTCCCCACCCTCTCGCTTGCTAGAGCAGCTAGAAAAAAAAAAAAAAAAAGAAAAAAAAAAAGGTAGTTTATTGTTATTTAGTTTCTTGCCCCTTTCATACTCCTTTGCCGGAGTTTTTGCCAGCGGCGGGCCCCGGGTCTGGCGGGGATCCAGGACAGCCGAGGCGCTTTTAAAAACAAAGCAGGGCGCGTGCATGCACACACACACGCACGGCATCCAACCCCTCTTTTAACTCTTGCCGGAGCGATGCCGGGTGCGAGATGGTTTCCGGCTGGAAACCATCTCACACATGGGATCCTGTCCATCGCCACTGGGATCCAATAACTCACCTCCCACCTTCCCAGGAAAACCTCCTAGCAGCACCCCCCTGATGGAGGGGTGGCAGGAGTGATGCCAGTGATGCTGTCATGGTCCACCAGCTCCCTCCTGCAATCAGCCCCAGTCAGAGGATGGGATGCCTGCGCTGGCAGTGTCCTTGCCATGTCCCCTTCTCTCCAGCCCTTGGGAGCAATCGTCCCGGTTACAGCGCCCGTGTGCTGCTGGCAGCCAGGCACACGGTGTCCCAGGACTCGGGGCTGCCCTCCCTGTCTGCCTTCAAGCTGTCGTCATCTGAATTGTCCTGTGTTTCTGGGTCAGACAGCCAAAACGGCCTCTGCAGCCCTTGGGAAGGGGGAGCTGAGCCCCCTGATCTGGGCTGAGTCACCAGGAAGTGCCCAAGGGATGGAAATTCCCCTCCTGCCCCAAATCTCAGCCTCCCACGTGCAACACTGGGGATGGCTGCCAGCCTGGCTCCATCCACGGCCTTGAGGGACCTCCACATTCCCTGGAGAGACTGGCAAGTCCCTGGGATGGCCCAGTGCTGTCTGACCATCCCCAAAGGAGCGCAGCATGGGCTGGAGCAGGCTCAACAGTCCCCACACTCATTCCCTTCCCCACATTTAGCCTGGTTTTCCTCCCACTCTTTTACCAAGCCCGAAAAAACGCAGCTGCAGATGGTCCAGGCTGACAGCAAGGAGACACAGGCTGCTCTGCCAATAGGTTTTCAAAGGCTGGGGACAGAACTACAGACCTGGGACAGGAGGAGATGTGGACCCGTGAACACAGGAAAATGGGGTGCAGACGGACATGGGGCCTGCTGATATCCAGCATGGGCTCTTCCATCTCCCTGTGTGACGCTGTTTGCTCGTGCCTTATCTCCTGCACTCGGCACAGTGACGCTTTCCCCGGCTCTGGGCGCACACCGGTGGCAGCTGGGCCCCTTTTTCCAAACACAACACCCGTCAGAGTCCAGCTCTGAAAACCAACCACCCATTCGCCCCTCCTGCTGCCCATGTGGGCCTTTTCCTTCACAGGCAGAGAGGTGGGAAAACGAGGATGTGGATGGGAAAACCCACCGAGCAAACGCCAGGCTACCAGAGGAGATCCCCATCCCATGGAGGTTGGGAACCACAGGAGGAGGAAGAAAAGATGGACCCCCCCAAGCCTTCCAGCTGCAGCCCCACCACCATCCAGCCCCGCTGCCGCCACACTCGCCGGAGCCTTTGAAGCCTCTTTTCTCCCGCTCCCACCGCCCACCCACCCCAGGCTGGCTCAGGAGCAGGTTTCAGCATGCTGTGGGGTTGTGGGGTCCCCAGCACGGGGCCGCCGCCAGCCGGGCTCCCCGGGCACGGCCTCGCCCCGCTCCTGGCTCGGTGTCGGCGGAAGAGGGAGTTTTGCCCGTTTCGGCAGAGTTTCTCGGCGTCTCTCTGCAGGCGTGCCCACAGCCTTTCCAAGCCGGCATGCGGCTGCGGAGCCGGTCCAGCCCGTCAGACCTACAGCGTGCGGGGGGAGGACACAGCCAAGGACGCTTGGGAACTCGTCCTCGAAACCTGGGCTTCAAGAGCCACGGCCGGGGCCGCGCTTGTGCTCGGAGGCAGAGCCGGGTCCGGCCACCTGCGCTGCCCAGAGCGGGCAGGGTGCCCAGACATCCCTGCACCACTGCCAGCAGGGAAAGCCATCGGGTGGAACAGAGCCTGAAACGATAAGGATCCTGCCCGAGGCCAGTCCTGGCTCTGCCCTGCAGCCAGACCACATACAGCAGTTGGCCTGGGACAAACTTCCCTCAGGAGCAGCAGTGAAGGGGATGGTACTCCTCATGCTGGGTTTGCTGGCTGAGACAACGGCACATCCAACATCATTACAAAATAACCCCCAAACTGCAAAAAGGAGCAGCTTCTTCCCCAAACAACTGTGGACCTGCTGCCACTGGGAGAAGCAGAAAACCCAGTAGGACATGAAGGGAGGGGCAGGTGTTCCTGCAGAGAACAGGGACACAGAGCGCCGGTGGCAAAGGCTAACAAATCACAGGAGAGATATTAAACCTCACGCTTTGAGGCTTAAGCTGATACAGCTACTAGGGATTAGGAGGAAATTCAAGGGTGAGAGTGAGTTATCCCACATCTGCCTGCTGCAGTCTCGCAGCACGCAGAGAGCAGCATCGTCCCTCTCCTGCCAAACTGGACGGGTGACAGCAGCAGCTGAGGGCTGGCACCACTCTTGGGAAGTCCTTAGTGTGCTTTGTGCCACTGGGACACAGCAATGAGAGGTTCTAACCCAGGCACGGAGATAAAGCCAAGATCCCCCACAAGCTTTTCTAGCATTTAACAACTTGCTAGGTCACAGCCAAGACACAGCCATGTCCCACGAGCCCACCCCAGTCCCTGATATATCTAAGGTCAGGAAAGCCTCAACAAAACCAGTGAAATGGGGCAAGTCACTGGTGAAACGGGCAAGATGGTTGGCTGAACCTCCCCGAGGCAGCAGCTGAACCCCAGCAGAGCTTCGCTGCCTGTCCTTGAGAGTTTAACACCAGTTTGCTCAGCTGCTGCCCTCTCTTTGCACTTCGCACACGTTTAAACAAAAACCTTCACCGCTCCCTCGAGGAAGGCAAACAGGGAATCCAGCTCCCACCGCCTTCCACGGCTCCTCCAGCCCCCGGCTATCACAGAGGCATCACACACTCCCCCTTCCCAACATCACCCTGGCATCTCTACCCCTGCTCCTTAGTCCTGCATGTCCAGGGATGGGGACACGCAAACCTTGCCGGGCACCGTCCAGCTCCAGGAGCAGTCACCCCTTTCCCAGGATGGGATTCCCGGCCGGGGGAACTCTGCCTCTCGCCTCCCCGGGGAGCCCCAGCCCTCGGTGCTGCTCAGCCGCCCTGGCCGGGCCAACTGGCGCATTGTTGGCGAGGGCGGCAGCCCGGGGACGTGATTGATCGCCGGGGAGAGAGGCCAAAGCCGTGACGGGTCGTTTAACAATTTCAATTAAACTCTGCAGCGCTCCGACGCAGAGGGGAGGGGAGAGGGAGAAGGAAAATAAAAAGCGGGATGTTTCCATTGCCAGGGAACCTCAGCAAGGCACGGCTGGCCCGGCAGGAGCAGCCCGGCCCTCTCCTCTCCCAGAGGAGACTCCCCCCCCTCCCCGGCTACAGGAGTGACCACGGCATCGCCCGGGCGTCCCCTTCCCTCGCCTGCCCTTCCCCTCCCGCCCCGGCCCCCAAAACCTTCTCCATGCCCACCCCACCACCTTATAATAATAGGTGCGGTGACCCACTTGTGCGGCGGCGCTTGCGCGGGGAGGAGGCTGCGCTCGGAGAATATTAAACAACGTGTCCCCGAAGTTCCCGCAGCCGGCACTGGCGCTTGGTTTTTGCTTACGTGCGGTGACTTTTTTAGGCACAGGAAGCCCCAGAGGGCTGATCACAGCGATCGAGCTCCCAATCCACTGAGACAGCAGAAGGACTCTTAGAGGGATTTAAAAAAAAAAAAATAACGAAAAATAAAAAAATTCAGCATCTCAGCCTGTCATATGGAAAAGGCGCTGTAACGAGAGGCAAAGCCAGCAAATGCTCGGCTCACATGGCATCGGCGAGAGGAGGGAGAGGGAACTGTAAGGCATGGGGAGCAATGATGCCCTTCATGCCGGGGACGAGCCCCCAGGACCAGGCAAACCCCCCGGATCAGGCAAGCCCCCACAGCGGATCGAGCGCAGGAGCCGCACCGAGGGCTTGCAGCAGTGGCCTTGCAGGGGTCTGGGCTTTACACCCCCTCCTTTTAAAGGCGTAAAATGAAAATAAGCCGAGGGAGCTGCTGACGCCGCTGCAGCGGGGGAGTTAAACACACATGTTCACGTGGGAGCCCCACGGCTGGAGGGAGGGGAAGGCGCCAGGGAGAAAACAGACGGGGTTGAACTGGGAGAGAGTTACTGGAGGGGACAGGAGGAAACTAGTGTATAACTTCACCCCTCCGGGGGTGCAGGAGGAGGAGAGCCAGGGGCACCCCAGCCTGCCCACACTGCCCAGCCGACGGGGCTGCCATCAGCCAGCAGGACGCTCAGGTCCTGACGTTATTTATTGCCTTGAGGATGTCCTCCAGCCCACCCCCGTGGGCAAACCGCTCTTGCTTAGCTCAGGCACCCTGTATACACACAGTCCCTGAGCTGCAAGCGGAGGCAACACCACCAGTCCCTTCACCCAGGGAGGGGTCACCAGGGAGGCACCCCCTGTTCTGGGGAGGAGGTGGCTGGCTCACAGCCCTCCTGAAGGCCCAACAGTTGGGATTTTCAAAGTTCCTGCCTCACTCACAGCTTTCCAGTAGCTGACCCAGGGGAGCTGATCCCCTCCTCACATTTATAATCCTCAGCCTAACTTGCCTTTCTCAGTGCCAGCCTCTCTGCTCTGAGCTGCTCCTAAGGAGACCTAAAGCTTCTTCTCCCTCCTCAGGACAGCTTTCCCACACACACCACAAGATCCCCCACGATGAGCAGCCCTGGCAGGGGGTTCCACACTCCCACAGCCTGGGCAGGCACTGTACACCTTCCCCCAGCCACACACCACACCGAGAGCCCTTTTATTTACTTTTCCCTATTTCCTTCTCTTGGCATGTCAGAAGTGACCAGGAGCTCAGCTCTCTACACGGGCACCGTGGCACTGGCCACGATCTTCTCCTCCACCTTTCCACCCTCCCCATCTCCTCCAGATGCCACGTGGCGCCTGCAGGACCCCGCTGCCCTTGGGGACCTCTCCAGACCCGCTGTTTGCTCTGAGCTGTGCTTGCCGTTGACCTTTCTGAGAGCACACACAAGAAAACAGCCCTGCTGAAGGGTTAAACATTACCAGACTGAAATTCAAGGCTTGACGATTGGTTCCAGTCGACTGGCTGGGATGATAATTTTTCACAAGATAAATACGGCCGGGAGTGAGCAGCAACCGCTAAAGACCCTTTGTAGCAGCGTCCCCCCGCAACCAGTTTGCTTCCCTCTGCCACGGCTGTTTCCCTCAGCCCGTCCCTGCTCAGTGGCCCATGGCCCCGAGCCCGAGGGGAACCCCAGCTCAGCTGTAGGATCGCTTACAGCCCGGTCATTCATCCACACGGGCTGTGCTTGCGCTCCTGCCTCCAGCATAACTCGTGTGCCGGGGTTCAGAGCCAGCACTTGCACCCCGGCCTGGATGGCACCGAGCCCACAGCAGGGACCTGCACCCCGGGACGGGCAGCAGTGCCCAGCTAAGGGGAGGGAGCCCGCAGCTCTGCACCCAGGTACTCACTGCTCTTGGACGCCTTGATCTTGGCCACCAGTTTCTGCACGCTGGGTATGTCCCCGTTCTTCACGGCCTGGATCAGCTCCTGCTCGCGCCCCATCGCAGACAGGTGGGAGCGGCGGCAACGCAGAAGGCAGAGACCCTCAGATCCCAGAGGTTTATGAAGCCATGGGAATAAACCCCCAATTCCTCAGAACAGACTTCGATGAAAGATGAAATCCAGAAAGAAAGATGCTTTACAATCCCACAGGGCATAAAAACCAGAAGAAAGAAGTCTTTCTGTTAAGAGCAGAAGTCTCTTTCTGCGTCGGGAGGAGCAGGACCCGGATGGGGTTTGGTTGGAGAACATGCAATCAATTAAAACAAAAAATACTTTAGTGCTTGGGGCTGGGCTCCCAGCAGCAACAGGGCTCTGTGAGACAAAGCCAGGCAGCTCGGGGCAGGGTGTCCAGTGCAGTCGGCATCGGGATGCCCTCGGCCTCCCACAGCACTCCGGGAGCCAGAGGTGTCGTGCTTTGCTCCCCTCACCAGGCTCTGCTGCGGCTGATGAGTCCCTAATTCTTCCCAAAGGGATTACGGGCTCGTTGCCATCTGGAAGTTATAGATCCTCCCTCTCTGGTGCTCATTAGCCCCTTCGTTTCGGCATTCCTCTTGGTGACGGCACTGCAGGCACGCTGGGGAGCCCTGTGCGCGGCCGAGCCCCGGCGCGGCAGCCCGGGACCTGCGGAGGGAAGATCACAGTCAGCCCTCAAAGGCCATTTACCTCCCGGCTCCATCGCGACAGCTCTTGTATCCGTGCCGAAGAACGAATACTTTGACTATATTTAGTCCTGGAGGGACTTGGCTCATCCTTATGTTAAGCAGAGAAGGAAGAACCTGCAGAGGAAACCTCCTGAGGGTGCTGCCCCGGGAGCAGGACAGGGACACAGCTCCTTCCCTGTCCCCCTGGGGCCACACACACCACATCCTCCCTAAAGACAGCACACAGGGCTTAAGGTACAGAATGTCGTCCCCTCTCCTTTCCCAGTGGCAGCACCTAAGGGATGGAGCAGGGGAGGCTTAGCCAAAGTCCTCTGCAGCCCATGGGAGTGGGTCAGCCTGTCTCACGTTCTCCTCCTGTGCGGGGATAAACCCTTAACCTCCAAATTTACCTGTAAAGCTCTGGGACCCAAGGCACTCTTGTCCCAGTTCAAGAGCTCTCTCTGGCCTCAGTGAAGAGCTGGGTGTAATTCAGCAGAACAACTGTGCTCAGGAGGACAGGATCAAGTCCCTGTCCTGGCCAGTCAGGGTATCCTGGAGAGGACACAGGGTCCTGCAGCAGCAGTTCACACGTCCCAACCTGCGCTCCCACTCTGTGCCTGGGCTGCCCAAACTGGGTGGCAAGAAAATCCCTCCTGGTTCTAGGCCATGCATCTGGCAGGCTGCTCCGACTCTGGGGAGGAACGTGCGTGCAGGAGAGCAGGGAGCACACGCCGTGCCAGCTGCAAGGCCATCTCCAGATCACCCCACAACTCCCCCTGCGCTGATCCAGGATGGGTCAGAACCAGCTCTGGTTCTCCCAGCCACGGCTCAGTGCCGTCTCTGTCTCCCTTCCCAGAGCGCTCGCCCTCAGCCTTTTATGTAATAGAGGGTGTCGCTTCCTCTGAGCAATCGAGGTCACTGTTTTGAGGATGGAGATCACAGGGGAGAGAAGGCAACAGTGGGGAGAGAGGTCCTGTCGGGGTGGGGGCAAAACCAGAAGGGGCATCCCGTGGCACCAGCCCACCCACAGTACAGCTGGACGCTGCAGCTGCTCACAAACACAGACACCCCTCTGTGGGCTCCCCGTGTTTCCAGCGCTCCCCAGGGTGCAGTACTACACAGGGCAGATGAAGAGATGATGCTATAGTCCCATCTTAGCTTCTAGGACACGGGGGTGTGCAATTCTCGCACCAGGCTGGGTGGTTCCCCCCTCATCCACAGCACCTTCAGCTGAGTCCCTCTGGTACAGGGGCTGGTACCCCCCAAGGTCACCTCCCCTCCTCCTGGGGCACCTGCATCAGCTAATCTACTTTACAACAAAGTTTCAGCCACTTGACTCAGACTAACCTCTTGCTGCAAACAAATCCCCTCCCGAAACCTCCCGTGTTGCACCGTCTTCCAAACTATTTCATTTAACCCTATGCTCTACAACCAACTCTATGCTGCTCCTCAAGAGCACTCACAAGAAGCGAGTGTGAGGGCGCTGGAACTATTTACTCTTTATTTAAAAAGTCTGCACAGTCTCACTTGGAAAACAGCCCCGTGCTGCTGCCTACGGCTCCCGGAGCACGCGAGGCTCAGCGGGTAACTCGGAGGTACCGAGAGCTGCGAATGCTCATTCTCCACCTCCTCTTCAACCTCTCCGGAGAGGAGCAGCGAAGGTACAACTCAAGAAACACACAAAGCTGGAAAAGCAACAGCAAACAATCCCTCCCACACGAGCAGAGCTGAGCCTCCAGCCCAGGAATCCACCTGGAGAACGAAAGTATCCCAAACATTCCCGCAGCCAACGGCAGCGCCGGGAAAAAAAGGAGGGAGAGGAGGGGAAAAAACCCCCAAACAAACCCAAACCTGTTACATAAGTGGCCGAGGAAAGATGCGAGGGAGCTGCAGGCACCGACCCGAGTCTCGAGGGGCGGCGGGGGCATCTCGCCTTCCCCGGGAGGCCCCCGGGAACCCCGCTCCGGGCGCGACTCGGGCAGCGAGGGGGGCACTGGCCAAGCCTCCGCCTCCCCGGGCCCCGAGACCCCTGGGCGGGGCGGCTCCTTCCCCCCGGGGGGCTCGGTGAGGATTTCAGCCCCCACCGAGACGAGTCGCTCCGTCTCTCCTGCGAGCGGCCCGATCCCGGCGGGCCCCGCCGTCCCGGTCCCACTCACCTGGCGGCGCTCCCAGCCCGCCGCACCGGGGCGAACCGAACCGCGCCGGGGCGAACCGAGCGCCCCGCACCGCTCCGCACCCGACCGAGCCGTGAGGCGCCGCTCCGAGAAGTGCTGAGCCGAGCTCAGCCCAGCCCGGCAGCAACTTCCCGAGCCGCGCGGGGCGGGAGCGGGGCCGGTACCGGAGCAGAGCGGCGGGTCCCGGCTCGCAGGCGGCGCGGAGCTCGGCAAAGTCCCGCTCGGGCCGGCCCCGTCCCGGCAGGAAATCCCTCCCCGGCCCGGCCTGATTGGAAAAGCCCGGCGGGTTGTGCGGCGGGGCCGGGCCGGGGCGGCTGTCACTCACCGTGATGCGGCGGCGGAGCGGGGCAGGGGCCGGGCCGCCCATCCCGCCGCACCGGCACCGCTCCGCCCCCGGCCGGGGGTGCCCGGGGCTCCCGGGGGAGCGGTTCGCTTTGAGGAAGGTCCGGCTGGAGAGACAACGCCGCCCGAGACCGGCGGAGGGACTGGCGTGGTATGAGACCGACTCGGTGCGTGATCCTCCACCTTCGGACCGGGACCGGTCCGGTAGAAGGTTCCCCCACTGCCGATCCAGGACCGACCCAGTGGTTCGTGTCCGGCTCCGTTGGGCAATCCTCCATCCTCAATCCATGGCTGACCCGGTGATCTGGGACTTGCACGGTACGGGACCAATCCAGTGAGTGATCCTCCGTGCTTTACCAGTGATTACCCAATGCTTCAGGACTGGCCCTGGAGAGAGATGCCCCCATCTTCGATCCGGGAACGACACGGTGGTCTGGGAACCAGCCCCGGGGGACAATCCCCCACCTTCAGCCACACTGACCCCATCAGCCCTTTGCCCCTTCCACACCCAGCCCCTGCAAGGCAGCGGGGCTGCACAAAGCCACTCATAGCACTCATGGGACCAAGATCCACCGACCCCCAGCTGTCCAAGCCCTAAATTAATCCTACTCTCACAAAGCACTAAAACCACCAAAAATCACCCATTTCTGCCAATCTTCAACAGAAACAGTGGAGGCAAGTGCTCCCCCGAGCATAGTTCTTTTAAAACAAGAGGTTGCCTAATAAAGCTGGACAGTTTTTGTTGCATGATACCATTGGATTATCATCAACTAATCAGATTAAAAACACATGGAGGCTTTGGTTTTATTCACTAAGTGCCCAGCCTGCAGCTTCCTGGGGGAGTTGCAACGATCCTGTACCTCCTTGAACCAGGCCCCGAGACATTTCACCAAATGATGGTTTCATGAGCAATCCCAATGAGGGGGATCCCTGGCAAGGAGGAGGGACTGACGTTTCAGGACACACCCTGTCTTTTCAGTTCAGGAATAAAGAGATTATTATGCACATCTAATTATAAATGTCAACATTGTACGGCTGCTACGTTTAAACACGGAGCTCTAAGTAGCCCTGCTAGGAAGGGCTGTGAAGTGAAAGGTCTTGTTATTCCTCCTCTGAGTTTTGCCAGAGCTTGTAAAGCGCAGTGACATTTATAATAATCCCCTGAATTTATGTAGCACCTCTTGTCCTTTTAAGGATCTTAATTAAGCTTTGCAGCTCCCTGAGCACAGACTAAACCCACTTTGCAAAAGAGGAGCCCAGACCTTGCTTTGTACAAAATGTGTGTCCCGCCTCAGGCAGGGGTAGGACTTTTTCACCCAACGACCTCCGGCACACGCTGTTATACCACAGTAAGGGCACACCATGCTGATATTCCCATCTAAAACTTGTCTCTGCAGTTAGACTAGCATGGTTAAACCTGGGTAATTTAAGCTTTAATTTCTGGTGTCACACAAGCCTTTGGAATGGAGGGTGCCACTGGAGGGTTTACTAGAAATCAACGATTTCTAGCACAACCTTTGAACATTCAACCACATATTGGAGCTCCTGACACTGCACTGAAGCCCAAGGCCTTCGCTCTACGTCCCTGCCCGCAGGCAGCTGAGTGGGAAGGAGCAGGCAGCAGCCCCCATTTCCTATCATGTATCCCAGTTTTCCATCGACTCTTGAAGGCTGAACAGCTGGTTGGTGACCCCAGCACAAAGACCTGCCAGGGGCTCCAGCTGTGTCCACCTTGCAGAGCTGACAGACCCACCGTGACATTTATTCTCCTGTGTCTGCAGAGCAGATGCTGAGAGCATCGATTGAGTTTCCGTTGCAGAGAAACCCCTTTAAAAATTTTCTCCCTTCTCTGTACCAGGATAAAATGTTCAGAGTTTGGCGGGGGGAGGAGGGGTTGGGGTGGAGGCACCCTTGTGGGGCAGTTTCTGCCCTCAGGCCCTGCAGAAGGGTGCCCAAAGTAACACGGGCTTGTGTCCCCCACTTTGGGAGTGGGGCCTGGGGGCTCCACCCGGGTAGAGCTGCTCAGCGCGGCGGGCTCGTGCTTTGCAGCTCCTCAGATCGATGTTGCCATCTAGAGGTCCCTGTTAAAGCATCGTCTCTTTGTAAAAGTATTGGGGGAAAGGTTGTTTGGGGGTTTGTTTGTTTGGTTGGTTTTGGTGTGGTTTTTTTGTTGTTGGGGTTTTTTTATATAATGCAACATTTCAAAGCAGCTTTTTTGGGTTGGCCCATGTTTTGGGTGGCTGCTTGATGGCTACAGCTCACCCTGGTTCATCTCGCAGCTCCAGCAGCTGTGCAAACCCCTCCTCTCTACTCTGAGATTATTTTGAGATGGGGTAAAACACTCAAAAGCAATGCATTTGCTGCCAGGCAGGAAAGCAACCACAAAGGAAGAAGCAATACACCCAGCGGCATCCACGGCAGCTCCATGTCCAGTGCTGGCTCCAGGGGAGGCAGTGACGGACACAGGTCCAAATCTGAGAGTTCAAGACTCCCAGTCCTCAGTCTCACCCATGAAAGCCAAACTTGGAAGTTCATGGCCATCTCATCCCCACCGAGTGGGTAGGAGGTCTGCAAAGGCCCATACCAGACATCTAAAACATTTAAAGTATGTTATGAACCAGCTGGATGGAAACACACTTCTCCCCTCTCAGCTGTGGCTCAGGCTTCTCCTTTCACTGCTGTTTTTTTGAAGCAAGCCCAGCTCGACTCAAAGATTTGCTGCAACCCCAAGGCTGCATCTCCCACCAGGGCAGGGTGAGGCTCAGACTAACGAGGGAACAGCAGCAGCTGGATAGCCAGACAGGATTGTTTCCCCTGGGTGGGTGTGCAGACACCACTGCCCAGACACTCCTAATTCAGGGTCAGAGCAGGGCTGGGCACTGGTACCTGCACACCCACAAAGGCAGCATTACCATGACAGGGGCTGTGACACCCCCCATTGGGATCTGTCCTGCAGAGAGGAGGGTGCAGGCTGAGGAGGAAGCAGAGCACAGAAGAGCCTCTCCTGTACTGAATCAGGCCATGCATGGCAGAAAGCAGGTTATTGCCCAGATTTAAAGCCACCCACAGGAGCCTTTCCTGCAGCTCCTGACACTGATTCTCACATCACCTGGCTCTCTGAGCACAGGCAGGTGATGGGTGCCCCACTGCTGGGCTTCGCTCCTGTCCTTAAGCAGCAAAGCAAGTCTCAGTCACATTCCTCATCCTCAGAAATCATATCCCATCCCCAGGAACCTTTTCTTGCATAGGCATCCATCCCCTCCCACATTACATCCAGGCCAGGCATTTCCCACCCAGCTCAACATTCCACATGGCTGGCAGCAATGTCAAGGGCAAAGCTAGAGCAGGATGGGGGATCTGGACACAAAGGTGCTTACGCAGGCATTTCCTCCATCGCCTCTTATACACCCTCCTGGCAATAGCTGCTGCTGGAAGAAGTCCAAGAAGATAAATTAGGGGGGGTTGATCAAGAGAGAGATGCAGTGCCCACAAGGAGGAGGAGCAGGATCACAGCTCCCAGAGACCAGGCTCTGGCAGAGAAGAGTTTGGGCCAGTTTGGCCCCAGACACCTCCTCCCACCACACCACGTGCAGCACAGCTGGTGCCTGCAGCCTCTGGCTGGCCATTGCCACCAGGAGGGCTTCAGTGCCAGGATACATCCCAGACCCAGGCCAGGACTGGACACAACTCCACGTGCATGTGCACCATGAAGCTGAACATCAGCCATGGTATGAAATGGAGTAGTGATCGTCCTTAGCAGGGCTGGTGGTACCTGCTGGTGGCAAACAGGTACATAAACCCACCTGGAGCCAGTTCTCAGGCAGGTAACAGGGCTTTGGAGGTGATTTAGAAAGCTTTGCTCAGCTAGTATCCTTTGCAGCAAAGAATTTCCCCCCTCCAAAGTGAAATCAGGTAACCAGCCCTCAGTTACGTCATCCCAGGGCAGTCCAGTTCCAAGATCCTTTGAAAAGCAACTCCACAGCTTTGGCTCGAACACGTGCGAGCCGGGAGGTACAGCCTGCACCAGCCTCTGCCCTGGCACAGCAAACCCTACCCACATTCCCTTCCCAGTATCCACATGGGAACCTGGGGAAGGTGCTGGCACGGGGCTCCCAGCAGGAGCATCCCTCCCACGTGCCAATGCCCGGCTCCCTCTGGACTCACCTCTCTAGGCACACGTGTGCTGCTGCTCACACTGTCCTTCCCATCTGCCTTCCTCCTCTTCCTCCTCCCCGAGCTTCCCTGTGCTGACAGCCACTTCTTTCTGGTCTTGTGCCTTTCTTTTCTCTCTGTCTCCCTTGCTTAGTCCCTCACTCAGGAAATTAAAGATAATCCTCCCTTTTTTTTGCAGCCGGATTCCCTGTTTAACATTCGCTGTGTGTGCTTGCACTGATTCAAAACGGGATTAGACTTTCTGTTGCTTTGATGTCAGTTGGGCTTTGCACTTAAGGCAGAAGGGGGGGGGGAAGAAAATGTCTGTTAACAAACCTCTTGGATTCTACCCATCCTGGAAATGAGGGTCAGGCACATTTACCTGCAGAAACAGCCCCCTTCCAGGATCGGTGCTGGGGGATCAAACCACACTGCAGCCCCAGCACTAGGAGTTATTCTTTGGAAACACCCAAATTTCACCCTGGCTCCATTATCATCCAGCTGCGTGGAGGCTGAATGTCTCCCATGGGGAGGGAGGTGTCATTAATCATCAGGAAACCACAACTCGTTGGCTGTCAGTGAATATTGCAACCTCCAGCTGCCACGCAGCGGGAGCGTGTGGGCCACCGGCATCGCTCCAATATATCAGGGCTCAGGGGTCCCCACGGGGAATACCCCGAGCTGCTTGTTTCTAAGGGAGAAGCAGGTGCTGCAGGATGGCTAGAACGGAAATCCATTCCCTGCTCCCTGTGGCGTGACACCTGTGCTACAGCACAGTCCATGACTTTCCAGGACATTTCCGTCTGCTTCCTTGGGCCTGAGCTGCTCCCTTTGGAGGACGAGGATTTGGGGTTGTTCTTGCTGCTGTTCCCTCCAACACCAGTCCAAAGCAGATGGAGAACATTTTCCTCATGTTGCCTGCAAATATCTTGCTTTGTTTCCAAGGCACTGCTCCTTGAGTCCACGATGTCCAAAGCAGTATGTGGCACAGTTTGGAGCTGGAACGTGATCCCACACCAGAAAAAGAGCCTTTTGCAAGGGATTCTGCAGACCTACAACCAGGGCTGGGATTTGATACTGGGTCCTATTCCTGCTCGGTTTCCAGGGGCTCACAGGTTGTTTCTGCTGCCTGATGCTCCAGCTCCATTCCCACCAGAGCTTCACTGCACAGACAGCTTGGTCTCCTCTGGCTAACAGGCAGATCTGAGGGCTGCAGAACTGGAGATATTTGGGTGCAGCTGAAACCATCCCAGGACCTTCTGCAAGCTGTTTGAAAGAGCAGCTCCGTGGATGAACATGATCCAGCCATGACCAGAACCCACCTCTCAGCTCTGAGCCCTGTGAGAGGCACAGCCAGTGCCTGCGGAGCAGGGACACACCACAGCTCTCCTGGGATTCTGGCAGCTGCAGTCTCTGTCACCTGCACCACACCACTGCACTACAGCCCGACTGGCACCACCACCACGCCGGGCATCCTCCAGGACCGCCCAGGGACGCGGGACATGCCTTTGCCAAGAGCACAGTGTCTAATCCATTTTGCCCGGTGCACACTCACAGACTTGATTAATGTCTGCAATGAGCTCCATCCATCATCAGGGAGTAAAGGAGATTAGCTCTGCAGCACGCCTGCCTCGCGTTGATCCCATTCTCCAGGCCTCCTGATTAATGGCGAGGCCGCCTTATCTGCCGGGCCAGGAAACACGAATATCCGGGTTGCCTGGGGATGAAGGGGAGCTGCGGCTGCCCGGGCTGCACACACAGCACGCTCTGCCGTGGGGGCCGTGCTGATGCACCCCTGCTTCCCACACTACCAGCTCTGCTCCCCACTCTGGTTGGTCCCCCTACTCCCATTGCTCCCTGCCTCTCTGCACCCTCCGTTCCTTCCTCCCAGCCCCGGGGAAGCACTGATGCATCCACGCAGGAATGCGGTGCTGAAAACCAAAGTCTGGGGCTCCATTTTCCCTCGACAGTCAGAGGAGAAGATGTCGCTCCTCCCATCCATGGAGGGAATTCGGATGAGCTGATTTGGAGGCCTGGAATAACCCAGGCAAATCCCCTCCTGGGGCTGCGGGCGAGGTTGTGTCTGACCAGCGCTGCGGAGAGCGACCGCTCGGCCGAGCTCTTTCCCAGGAGGACACGCGTGTAAAGTGGATGCAGGGAATTAGCAGTGCCATCTGGATGGGCTCCAGCTCCTGCCCCTGGCTCGCTGCTGATGCTTCATTAACAGCTCCCTCCTTTCAGCTCCCGTCTCCTTGGCTTCTGCTGTGATCAGCTGGGCTGGAGTTTTGTTGTCTTGGGTTTTTTCCAAGTGGAAATTATTTCTCATTTCTTTTAACAATCCGGACACAGGGAAAGAGACAGGAGAGGAAGGAATTTCTAGGAGATGAAAGGGCAGGATTAAGGACACAGCTTTCGCTTTGTTATCCCTCTAGTGTGGCTAAGAAATTCCTTTCAGAAGAAGGCTTTAATTAACTGTGTTTTTCTGATGGGAAAAAATCCTGGACCTAGAGATAGGTCTGGTTTCTTGGGTCTGCTGACAACCCTGGCTGCAACCTCAGCAGCCCAGATTGGTACACACACACACGCTTTTATACAAAACTTAGCACAGTATATTTAAATTTGCTTTACAAAGGCACTCATTGTCACCCCAGTCTGGAAAATAAGGCATAGAGAAAAAAACCCAGGCACGAGCAGGCTCCTGTGCACGGTGCCAACAGAAAGAGGATCCAAGTGCACTGAACCACAGGGCTACGGTGGCTCAAGATGTGGGAAGGGGCCTTTGTGTAGAGGAATAACCCAGGGCAGGAGGCAGTAGAAATATCTCTGTTGCCTTCTAGACCAACAGCCCTTCTCAAGCAGCAGGAAAAATCAGGAGGAGAGGAGAGGAGAGAAAGAGGCCCAGTGGCAAACTGGGACATTTAGAAAGCGTTGCAGTGATGTATCCGCATCCTCTACTGCTGCAAAACCCTTCAGGATCTGAGTCAATCAAAAATAACATTTGGGGTTGATTTTTATCCAGATGAACTCTCTCCAAATATTTTAAGGCAACCAGCAGAACAGCGAACTTCTGCTTGTTTAACCCTTCTCCTGAAACCTGCACTGATTCTGAAAGAAAGCACCTTGTTCTGTGAGCCTGACCTGCAAAACTGGACATGGCACCAGGTCTGTCCACCTGCATCATCACCCTGGACATCTCCCTGTGCCCCAAACCACTCAGCCTTTCTGCAGCTCAACTTGCTACGTAGACATAGACGTTAAAGACTGGGAACACACAAAGATTTCCAGACAAAACTCCCAGTTTACACAACAGGAACTCCCACCGTGGAAACATCCCACTGGGTCCCCCCTGAGAATCATGCTGGCCTTTTCCTGAGCCGTGTTAAACAGGGAGCTCACACTGAACCCACTTCTTGCTCCTCTCCTGTATTTCCAACTAATGAACTCCCAGCTGATAACAAACGCCAGTTGCTGCTGCTGGAACACAGAATCAGCACAGAACATCTGCCTCTGCTCTCAGTGTTTAACCGCCCAAGAGGCAAAGAGGTTCGGCAATTATTGTTTTCATAAGTGAGCATCATTTTACTTTTTCATTGTCATTTTAAAAGGTTCCCACCTCTTCCAGTGCCCTCAGTCACTGCCTCCAACCCTGGCAGATGCCTCCACGCCCTGGAGCAGTACAGGGAACATATGGCTGGTTTGCCTGGGGGGAAATGGAGAGGAAAGAAACATCTGGCTGCTCCAGTGACCCAACTGCTGAACTGAGCAGAGCTTTTCCTGGAGCCTGCAGGTCCAAGTCAGGAGGGTTTCCCATTCCATGTCATTAACATCCCACCACCATTAACAGCCCCCTCGACACAAGACTTCAGTCTCACTTGTGATCTAATTTCTTATTAATTTTATAGGTTTTGTGCTTCTCCACATCTCCTGCAACCTAAGGATTTCCTAGGACATGCTGTATCAAATGCTTTACTGGACCTCAAGTAGATTCAATGTACCACAGCTCCACAATCAGCTATCACCGCTTTCCTCCCCACTGCCCCTGCTCAGAACTAGGCAGCAGGATTGCAGCCTCTGGTTATAAAACACCACCTTTTTTTTTAATAGGTCTGTCATAAATCCTTGCACTTGGATTTGCAATTTCATGTGACAGCTCTTTCCAGACACCGAATGGAGTTTTATCTCGTCTCCCTGACTTGAACCTCTCAGGATTTTTAGTTTTGCCTCATCTTGGATCTGTAATTTCCATTTCCAAGCTCAACAACATCCTAATTCTCATTGAAAAGAGGGATGGCAGAACACTCATTTTGTGGTGGGCAGACATCTATTCTCAGCCAGCAACTCCCCACATCAATCCTCCTGCTCTGCCTCCTCTTGAGCCCCGTGCACAGTTACCCCCAAGCTACAGATCCGAGCCAAAACTTCCCCCTCAGCCCCCAGTTCAGACTCATGAGGAATTCAGGTTACAGCTGCCTCTTCCTTGTGCTAATGCCTGTTCTCGTGGAAGGGAATCAGTGACTAACACCATATATATACCCTGTGGCAGCATTTGTCTCCCTGGGGGCTTCTGGCTGTTCCTGTCCAACGTCAGGAGCTGCCGGCACCTCCTTATCTCTGACAACGGGATCTGCCCGTTCCATGGAGGGCACATCCACATCCCTGACCTCAGCACACCGGCTGCACACAGCCCTGGAGCCCGCCTGCTTCCTCATCACAGGGCAAGCTCTGCTTAGCCCCTTGTTATTTTTGGCTGTGCTTTTGTCTCTGGGATGCTCTAACCTTTAGCAATGAAAACAAAACCACAGAAGGTGCTGCCCTGGCCTTTGGCTTGCTGTGAGCAGCCAGGATGGGCAGAGGCTGAGGGCTAAAACCTCAAATTAGTGGCGTGGGACTGGAATGAGCCAGGACTGACCAGGCAGCTTAGACCTGTCATTTCAAGGGCAGGAACCTGCGGGGAGACAGGAGGTGGTCATCTGGTTTCAGATAAATGCCCACTTTATGCTAATTAATTAGAAATTCAGAGTGGGTAACAGGAGAGTTTAGATGACTGTTAAGGTAAATTATTCCTGTAAAGCCATGTGTGGTTATTGAGCAGCCAAAAAAGGGAATTCACCTGCTGCCTTGATCAGAGATACTCATGTAAAAGAGAAAGCAGAGCTCAGCAGTTGGGAAACCAGGAGCTTGCTCATGGCCCAGTGTTCACTAAGACCAGGATCACATGGTAGCACTGACCTGAATCGAGTCAGGCACCAAGACACAGCAGCAACTTCTTTCTAACCAGCCAGACCATACCAGCTGTGCACATCTCAATCAGTGACAGCACCTGAGTCACCACCAAGCTACTCCTCCAACTTCGAGGTTTTCTGTGGTTTGGGTTTTTAAAAATTGAATGGTCACATCCAGGACACATCCCTCTGTAAGGATGTAAACAGTTGTGCTGGGATAAGCAAACATTGCAGGAAGATGGATAAGATGCTGCCTAAGCCAGGGCTGCTGTAGAGAGAATTACTGACAATTTTTGGCCTCAAGCTCAGCATATAGCTTTAGGGAAATTATTTAACTTCGCCACATGACATTCTCCTTCCCTGTAGGTGAGAAATGATAGCAAAGATCCACTTTCCAGAATCAAGGGAGGCAAAGTGGAACAGTAGTTGGAAACTACTTTACCAGTCTTGCCTAGGAAGGAGAGAGACTGATGTGCAGCTATCGGACAAAGACAGTACTGAGCCAGTACGGAGGGTCGATGCACCATGTCTAACACATCCCTGAATGTGATCATCCTTATCCCTAAGGCCAATACAAGGACAAAACTTCACCCATTAGGCTATTTGATCAATATAAACGCAGACAATGGGCTAAGCAATAAAAATGCAGAGGCCCATTCAGTAAGTCTGGGGTGGTGAGTAAGGAGAGCAGTGAGTTAGAGGGGAGGATTTGCAATTTGGCTCTTAGAGAAGGCTCCTCTCTCCAGAGTGCAAATCAGAGCAGTGGCCAGGTGCTAAATAAATATTTAGCAAATGAGAAAGTCTCCATTTAATGGGAAATTATTTGGTGAAACCAGCGGGGGAAATGGTTTCAGTAGCGCGGTAACAGAAGCCGGCGCTGCTCTCTGCCCCACGGGACCCTGCGGTTCTGCTCGCGTTGCGTAAGTCAGGATCTCCAGCTGGGACAGGCACAGGAAATATTACTGAAATGCAAGAGCCTTTCAGGGTTAAACCACTGTTAGACTAGCCAGATTCATTCCCTAGTTGCAGAATTTGCCTAGCAGCAGCTTTGGATGATTATTATCTTTTTTCATAGCAGCGGTGTTGCAGACAGGATGGTCTGAGTGCAGTGGTGATGCCAAGTTTGCAAGAAGAAGTCATTTTTCTTTCTTTTATGTTTAAGGGCTGAGCTCCATTTCCTCACCTTTATCTACATCGTTAGGCTGTTGAGATGCCAGTTCCCTGCCTAAATGTTAATTACTATATCTCTCTTTTAAGATGTGTTTTCAAGGGGTTAGTGCCTCAATCTTCCTTCTAATTACATGCAGTGGTTAGCACAACTCATCGGCTATATCCCAAGGTCCCCTGAGAGCTCATCCCTGCTGCAGTTTCCAGCAGATGAGCACTCACAGAACCAGTCCTTCAGAGAGCTGCTGTCTTCAAGTGTTCAGCCAGATAATGAGCCGATTACTGTGCCTGCTCCTGCCGATGGCGAGCTCTGTGCACAGACAGGCCACACATCACCACTTGCTGCAGTTCATATTCCTCCCCTCTCTCTATCCCTTCAACTCGGCAAAACCTCTGTAAGACCAGCCTCTCCCCGGGGCAAGAACTTCCACAGGTTATTGACAGAGCAAAAAGGGAAAAAAAATAAACTTTGTTAAAGTCTGAATATAAAAGTCCAGTAATAAAGCAGTCTCGTAGCTGTGGTGGTGGGGCAAATCTCAGATGCTGAGCACGGCTTTGACATGTCAGCTGTGACACGTGTGCACCAGGGAGGGAGCTGCTGTGGTTTGTTATGCCTCTACAGCTGAGAAGAAGGAACTACAGCTTCCTCATGTGTGAAGCGTTTCTAAGTGCACAGCGATAGCTGACATCGCAAATGAAAATTAAAGTCATGATTTGGAAACTGCTACATTTAAATGTCAGATTCTTTCTTTGAAAGCTGCAAGATAGCTCGCTCCTCTCCAGGGAAAGTTGAGTAGGTGTTTGTCTACGCAGGGAAAAATGTTTGGAATAGCAACTGCCTACCAGTTTCCCATGCAAACACTCGTAATCCGTACTTCAAGAACTGATTAAGCTAAATTACACAAAGGCACTCGCTGCAGAGGACAGCACCCTGTTCACAGCACTCCATCACCCCAGCACACAAACCACAGCTTGCTTTGCAGCAGTAACCCAATACAGATAAAACCTGACATGCACCTAAGATGTGAAGGAAGAAGAGGCTTTTGAGAAAATACTAAGAGATTGAAAAATACCACTTTTTTGCACATCCAAAACTGAGACAGTGCAGATACCTGCCAGGGAAAAAAATTCATGGGCAAATCACTGACTGCAGCAACTCCAGAGACTCAGCAAAAACTTTCCAGCATAGCAGACAAATTGGCCCCAGCCTGTCTCTGATTCCTAAGAGCTACAATGCCTGGGCAAAGTGTGCTCCAGGTTTCTGTCTGCTGCTGGTTCACTAGAGGACAACCTAATAATGATGAAGTCCTTTGGGTTACAAAGAAAATGGCCCGTACTGAAAATGCTGCTGCCAAATCTGGCTGACAGCCTGTGCTGGGATGGCTGCTCTGTGTGTGCTGGGTCTGGTTTTTACTGGTACAGATCGGCTCTGGTCTTAAATGATAGACTTACAAAGCTCCAAAAAAACTGTCTCTTACATTTGATGCCAGCCTTTGCAACTACAGAGCAGGAGACAGAAACAAGGGATACTTCCAGACAGACGGTTGTAGTTTTTATGAAGCAAATCCAATCCCCTACGCTGTGCTCTGCCACAGAGAGACACCCGCCTGTTGCTGATGGTTTTCTCACAGACTTCTGACATGATGTTATGCTTTTACAGTGCAGGAGATGTTCCGAGGTACAGAACGATCTGTTTGCCCCAGTACCATGTGATTTATCAAGCTATAATGAAGGAACTCATCTCATGTATAAACAGTGGGCAGGAAGCACAACAAAACCATCAGCTCAAAGACACAGAAAAAACAGGCTACTGCTCTGGCAACACAAGGAAAAAGAGCAAAACAGCTTCTCAAATCCCAAGGGGGTTCTTGCCTAGTATTTTTAAGGCAAATAGAAGACAAATAAAATCTGAGCTAGCAATAGAGCTAATTTCTGGAGCTAGGAAGCAAATGAGCTGTGGCAAGAAGTGGAACAGCAAAAAGCAGCAGAGAACTAATTACAAATGAAGCGTCTCAGGTTAGAATTGAAATTAGAGGGATCAGAGGGTCAAAGCAAGAGTTTTCAGTGGGTAATTTGGTGTCTGTGACTCGGGGATGAAAAGTGCATGTGTCTACAAGAGAGCAAAATACACACTGAAGGCAGATCAGAACTATTAAAAGGACAAAAAGCTGATACTCCTACAGACACAGCGAGCACGGGCTGGCTGTTGCTGTGAGGGTGCAGATCCCAGCCCTCCCCTCGGGGGTGTGATGGGAGGGGGCGCTGGCCATCCTCCGTGCCGGCCCCCCCTCCCCTCCCCGCCGGCCGAGAGCAGCCCCCCCGGCCCCGCTCCGCACCCGCGTTCCCTCCCACCGACGGCGGAGAGGGATGCTCCCACCCGGCGTGTCTGCCGGAGTCAGCTGCTCCTTGATGTCAGAACCTGCTCTGGGCTCGGCGGGAGCGGAACGGAGCTCAGCCGAGCCGCAGCCCCCACTCGCCGGCTGCGGGAGCGCTCCTCCCTCCCGCACCCTGCCCGGCCCGACGAGGAAAGCGCATCCCATCCCATCCCATCCCATCCCATCCCACCGCGGACCCGCCCAGGGAACTTGCCCAACTTTCCTTCTCCGTCCCGGGACTCGCTGCCATGGCCCCCGCCAACTCCTCCCGCAACTTCTCCGCTCCGGAGGCTCGGAACGGCTCAGGTGAGCGCGGGGGCTGCGCGGGGCTGGGAGTGATGGTGGGGGCTGAGGAAGGGACCCCCCGCACCCCACCCGGGCCGCCTTCAGCACCCGGGGGCGGACAGCTCCGGGCGGGACGGGCTGACCCCTCCGGGGCTGCGGGAGCGGCACCGGACCCATCCCGGCACCGCCGCCGGCCCCGGCGGGTCGGAGCCATCCGCTGCTACCTGTTGGCTGTCAGGCAGCAGCAACTCCAACAGCCCTCTGGTTCTGACTGCTGAGGAGGGATGGACCAGCCCCGCTAGACAGGGAGGGAGCAAAGCACAGAGAACCTGAGATGCCGCTGGAGAGGGACGTGGAGATCTTCACCAGTCTCCCGTTTTCTCCAGGCTTACCCTGTTCCCAAATCAATTGTTTAGGGTCAAGCAAGTCAGTTCCTGATGGTGCAAGTTGAAACTCTTCAAGGGAAGGTGGTTTATACGTGGTCTTTGACTCTCTCTGCACCAGCACACATCCTTTAGAGACCCAAAGCGTGCCTGAGCTGCTTCCTTCTGAAACGCATTGAAGATATAGTCTCTTATGTAGGGGTAGGGGTAAGAACAACCACCACCTTAGAGGAAAGAAATTTAGCCCAGTCCCCATTCAGTTCACATAGTTCAGTCCCCTTTGGGACTTCTAGAGGGAGTATCAGAGCAGAGACAGATCTACAAATCAGTGCTTGAAGCGGCTGTTTCAGTGAAGTGTATTCACTGGGATGTGCACAGAAGCAAGAGAGGAAATTCATCCTGAGATGCCATTGAATCTGAAAGAGGCTTTAGAAAAGAGATAAGTTTTGAGTATTTGATAGATGTGCTCTTCTGACTCCAGCCTATAAAACACACTAGCTTGCAGCTGATAATGCTTGAAGGTCCTGTTTGTGCAGACACCACCAGCAGGACTGTGCTACAGCACTGCACAGACCACTTTCCACAGGAAGCCTTTGGGCTTGCACACCTCCTGCTTTAAGGCCAGCTGAGCTCATTCCAAGTGTAACAGAATCACCATGAGCACTGTATTGATTATACTGCAGGACATTTTGTCCCAGTTTCCAGCTAACCAAGTTGCAGTTATGTTATGTTTCATCACTCATACAATCCATTCCCACCACATTCATAACAAAGTTTGCAGTTACAAGAAAGGAGACCAGAGCTCACAACAGCTCCATGCAGAACAGCAGGATCACAGCCATCATCTTCCAGTTTCTAGTCTGCCCTCTTCCAGCATTAAGGTGTGAGATCTGTTGGGATGCTCAAGGGATGCAGGTTGGATGCTGAAAAGTATCAGGTTTCAATAGGGTGCTGAGAGCTATATGTTATCTACTAAAAACCTCATAACAGGGGACATTTCCTTGATTAATGAATTAGCAAGAGGAATGGGGACTATTTAAACCCCCCAAAATGATCTGGACAGGCTTTTTTGTATTACCTGCCAAGCCTGGCTTCCACCTTCAGGCCCCTGCCGGCCCTCCTGTGCCTCATTGGATGCTTTCTGACACCTGCAGAGAGGCTTCCCAATAAAATGGTGCAGCAACTGCTCTGTTGGGTTCTGGCCTTGGCCTTGCTTATGCCTAAGCTGACTGCTTTCCAATGCCAGCAGGACTGAGCCAGTGGCAACTCATCGTGGCCCACTTCTAAAAGCACTGAAATACTACACACAGCTGACACAGCACACACTTTTCCAGCCACAGGCCACCACTGCAGCCCCAGTTATCTTGCCAGTTGAGACAAACTTCTCTGTCACACCACAGTAAATGTGGAGAAGCTTGACCTCTGGAATTCTTGAGTACAAAGTCAGCAAATACCACCTCAAAGAGACACTGCTTTAGCAAAGACTACACCTATGAGTAACTGTAATTCCACCTAATCTTATTTTCAAGATTTCCCCAGGTTCTGTTGGAGGAGACTTGCCCACTTCAGCTGCTGAGGAGATGGAATAGTTCAGTGACTAAAAGCATTTCCAATTAACACACATTGACTCATCTGCAATTCAACAACATGCAGTCTAAGCTGAGGGGCTGTGACACGTGCTCTTGTAACAGCCACATAAATAACTCACACAAAGCCTTTTCCTGGAAAAAAAGCCCACCAGGCCCCATAGGAGAGGAGTAATGAGATGAAGTGAGATTTGCCTCAGCTGAGAAGGGTGATCTCAGACTCCACCACGCAGTGCACATGGGAGCCCTGCAGAGCAGAGGGCACCACCATCACTGCCTTTGACACCACCTTCTCTGCCCAGGAGCCTGGGGCTTCAAAATGGGGTTTTACAGCCACACTGGGGACAAGGTAAATGTGAATTTGGTTACCTTGGGGCCTCCCACCCCACAGAGCAACAGTCAACCATCAGCGCTATGTGTTATCAGGCAAGAATTTTGCCTTGGAAATCCACCTCCATGCAGAACTCTGAGACAGCAGTTTTAAGCTTTTTTTTTCTCCTTGCAGAATTAGGACATGCCTTGTGGAAGGGCCACTCTGAAACATACTCCAAAATCCCTGTCTGGCCACACACCTAGATTTCTTTCTAGGGAAGAAACTAGAGAAAGGGAGAGAGGCAGAGGAAGATGGAAAGGAGAGCCTGTTTTGGCCTAACTCTGACAACAGACTTGGGACTGAGCCAGGGTACAGTCCCACATCTCACAACACAGACAAGCATTAGCTGTCTGCCTGCACAGTCAGTGAACTCCATGTCTCATCCTATACAATAGATAAACTACCCAACAGATGAGCTGACACTTTCTGACAACAGCTTGAGCATTGACTTTATCCACGTTTTGGCACCCACTGAGAGGCTTTACTTCTCCAATGCGTGAGGCACCAGCTGCTTCATCCTCTCCCCTCAAAAAATGGCTGAAAACTCAGCACTCCCTGCAATAAAAGTTGCTATCAACTCTGTCAGACACTGGTGAGTACAAAGGCATGCCAGCCTGATATAAATCTTCCCAAAAAGGCAGGGGAGTTTCAGAGCAGGACAGAAGCTGAGGAAAGGTGCTCACACATGGCCAGATTTAGGTGGTGTGCTGCATGTACTGAGTGGCACAGAGGAAAGAGTCAGATCCCCAGATAAGTCTCTCCAAATTCTGCAAAGGGTATTCAAAACCATTCAGAGCTACATCTTTGATGGGGATGGGTCCAGCTGCAGGACAGGGCAAGCACACAGAGTTGTAAAGGGGTTGCCTGTGGGTTGCACTCACTGCTTTGGTTTGTTTTGGCAGCAGCAGAGAAGCCAGTACCATACACCAACGTGATCATGCCCAGTCTCTTCAGCATCATCTGCTTCTTGGGCATTGTGGGGAACCTCATTGTCATCTACACTATCATTAAGAAGAAGAAGCTGAGGTGCAAACAGACCGTGCCCGACATTTTCATCTTCAACCTCTCCATTGTGGACCTCCTCTTCCTCCTGGGCATGCCCTTCCTCATCCACCAGCTCCTAGGCAATGGCTCGTGGTACTTTGGAGCTCCCCTGTGCACCATCATCACCGCCCTGGACATGAACAGCCAGATCACCAGCACCAACATCCTCACGGTGATGACGCTGGACCGCTACCTGGCCACTGTTTACCCCCTAAAATCTACCTACGTCCGGACCCCGTGCGTGGCAGCTCTAGTTATCTGCTTGGTGTGGCTCCTCTCCTTCCTGACCATCATTCCCGTGTGGATGTACGCGGGTCTCATGCCCCTGGAGGACGGGACCGTCCGCTGTGCCCTCTTGCTTCCCAACCCAGAGACTGATATCTACTGGTTCACGCTCTATCAGTTCACGCTGGCATTTGCTGTGCCCTTGATCATCATCTGTGTGGTGTATTTTAAGATCCTCCAGCACATGGCCACCACCGTGGTCCCGCTGCCCCAGAGGAGTCTCCGGGCACGTACAAAGAAGGTGACCCGCATGGCAGTTGCCATCTGTTCCGCCTTTTTTATTTGCTGGGCTCCCTTCTACATCCTCCAGCTGGTTCACCTCGGCATTGACACGCCATCCATGGCCTTCTTTTACGCCTACAACTTTGCCATTAGCTTGGGCTACGCCAACAGCTGCCTCAACCCCTTCCTCTACATCGCCCTCAGCGAGACCTTCAAGCGCCAGTTCTTGGTGGCCATCCGCCCTGCAAAAGAGCCCTGTCGCAACAGCAGCTCTGCCAACAACAACAGCATGACAGAGGCCAGCGTGTGTCTGAAACTGGCACCAGAATCCACCCAGCAGACTCAGTTCCTGGAGGACTTTTCCCCACGGTCACCGCGGGTCACTGTGGCTGTTCACTAGGGCGCTCTGAAGCGCCCACAGCTCAAAGACTTCAGGTCTGTAGGTGGATGAAGAAGGCAGCAGCTTCAGGCAGCTCTTGGAGAAGCACATGGACAAGAGATTTCCACCTCCAAGAGCCCAGATGTCTCCCTTTCTCACTGCAGGGCTCTGCTCCTACACTGCCCCCAGCCTACAAGACGCTGGGTACTGCTGCTGCTTTCCACTGTGCATGGGAGGACTCTGTCACCACTGGGCCCCCAAAGAGGATGAATGGAAAAGAGATAAAGGACAAAGAGGATTTCCAAGGGGAATATTCACCCTGGAAGAGTAAAACCCCCTATCAACACTGCCCAGTGATGCCTCTTGGCCCGACTGGGGTTCCTAAGCAGCTTGTCAATAGAGCGTCTTCATTCAGAACTTGAGCCTTTGAATCACAACGTCATGTATTTATAAGAAATCTGCAAACTTTGATGGCTGTGCTGATATCCCAGAAGCACACAGCAGACAGAGATCTTGGGGTCAGAAGTCTCACCCAGACTTGGCCTTTCGGTCCAGTTCTGTCTGCCTCCGGTGGGCTGTATTGTTTGGCAAGCAAGACGCTTTCAAGAATTGGTTCATTTTGATGCTAATTCTAAATATTTCAAGCAAAATCAGGCAGATAATAATCGCACTGCTTCAAGGGACTGCGAAAAATTCTCAAAACTACTGCTGCTAACACCAGCTTTGTTGCTTTTCACGCCAATGAGCAGATTTTCACGTTTTCATTTCCTCATGCTGCTCTTGTGCCTCACAGTCTGCATGGCCTTGGGGGAACCCCACACAGAGGGTTTTAGACAGGACTAAGAAACACAACGTGCAGAGCTCTGCGGAGCGAGGAGCTGTGAAAGAGCAGCTCAGGGAGAGCAGAGTTGCTCACGCAGCTTCCTCAAAATAACAAACGCTTTACACGAAGTTAAGAGAGGGAAAATTAAATGCCTGTGTGTTGTATACGCAGCTTTAACAGTTGGAGGTTAGGAAATAACCTCGCTCATTGTAAAGACTGGAGAAAAGACAGCACAGATCAGCTAAAAGCAGGGATTACACCAACAGCCTGTGCCGGGCTCTGTGGGGACACACATTGTTCAGCACTTTGTCAAACATGAAGGAACTGGTTACTGTAGATGGATTTACTATAAAGAATTAAAAACATCAAACAGTTCAAAGGAATTTGTTACCATGCTTATGGTCTCAACAGCAGCAGCCACCCACGATACACCCAGAACAGAAATTCACCCTCACACACAGCCACACAGCAAAACTGTGTCACCTGCACAGGATTTTCTAAGCCAGGCAGGCACTCACAGGTGCACCCAGTGCACACACATCACACTTGCAGGTGTTTAAAAGTACAGCCAGTCCTTCAGCCTACACCCTGCAGAGAACACACAGCCCTTCACTCACCTCTGGCGATCAAAGCAGGCAGGTGTGCAACACCAGCACCTTTGGCATCATCAGATGCAGCATGTTCCTTTCGATTCACTGAACGATCCCCAGATCAGAGCCTCTGTGTACGTTCACCCCAGGTTCTGTCAGCCTGCACCCGCTGTGGCAGCACATCCGCACCGTGACCGACGGTACCTCGTCGGTTTTTTGCCCGTCGGTTTTTTCCCTGGGCAATAAAACCAGACACATGAGGAACTTTCAAGCTTTATGACCCGAAAATCCTTCCCCTTTTTAACTGCCAGGAATCTTCACCTGCTGTTTTTTTCATGGAGCTGCTTTGCTCTTTGGTCAGCGCTCTCCCTGAAGGGCTCTGGAGCGAAGGTCGAGGAAGGTGTGGGCTGTGCCAGCCAGACCTGCCCTCAGGACAAGAGAAGCTATTATGTTACCTTTCTCCCAGGAGGAAGTGAAGGGAAGAACGGGCACACTTTGCTGGGAAAGGAGGTGGTAAACACTGGGTGGGTTCTTTTCCTCTAATGCCAGTCATAAGGAAAGTATGAGTGAAGTGAAAACAGACTGAATTACCGGGGATCTCAGAGAGCAGCATGTTGAAGATATTATCTTATTCACACAGTAAAGGTGTTCATGGCTGAACTAGTCTGTTCCCATCTGAAGTGAGTCAGTCTGACCCAGTGTGGCCAAGCCACGTGCTGAAAACCACAGGGCACCCCGAGCTAACCAAGGAGGGAGGCCAGCACCTGGTGCAGCACTCAAAGGGGGTGTTGTGGGGCAGACCTTTTCCAGATCTCGTCACACTGAAGCCAACACACAGTACACGGGCACCTTTCCAAGCTGAAGTCCTTTTAGATGTCATCTGTGTGAGGTAGAAAGCTGTGCCAGAGAGACCTGGTCCCAACACCAGGGACGAGGCTTCCAGTGCCCCACTAGAGACACCTGCCCCTTCCTACCACTCTGCAAAGGCTCATGGTTTACATTCTCTCATGTTCCTCCTGCCTGTCCCCAAGGTGTTTCCTAGTCCAAACATCTAAATACTGGCTGTGGGGTCCCTCCCTTTCCCTGTACATCCACAAAAGCTGGGACAAACACACCTCGGGGAGACCTGGGGATGAGGTTGGGAAGAGAGGTACAGACAGGAAGCAAACTAGCAAAGAACACAGCCAGCATATGGCTTTTTATCAGCTTCCCCAAAATCACCCCAAAGCACAGGGCAAGAGCCTCTCCTTTGAAGGCAAACCTTTTGATCAAACACCTGCAGAAGTGTCACCCTGCCTAGGGGGTAAGGTAAGGCGTTCCAGTAGCTAAACAGTCTCTGTGCCCCTCGGTGTGACCTCCCCATACATCCTACCCCTTCTCCAAATTTTTCAGAGCTGTCTTTGTTCAAGTCAGAGTGTCCATCGACGTTCTGGTTTGTGTTAAGCTTTACCTCTTTGCCTCTCTGCAATTTATATTTATATTATAAATTATGTGACCCCCCTGTCTCAGTGCCTTGGTTACCAAAGGCAGAGCCTGAATAAAAGGCATGGCTAAGTAGGGAAGGACCCAGCTACTCACACAGGAATTAGGCAGCCCCAGGTGCTGCAAAGTCCATCAGAGAAGCACTGTGAGAAGCCAGAGAGATGGGGCAGTGCATTTCCCGGCAGTCCTGCTTCCCATTCACAGCCCACTGTCTCTCTTGTTTGAGAGAAACCCAGCTAAATAACCTCCAAAAACAAAGGATGAGAGAAAAACTATTCCATCTAGTTGTTGGTATCAACCGCCCGCTCCATGAGATGTATTTCCCTCACTCCCTGCCAGCTGTTATCCTGTATGTTCAGGAGCTGCCTTGTCAGACAGAGGGGGGACAGATGGGTTCGCTCTCCACCCCCTCCTCTTCCCCTCCTTGTCCTCAGAGGTGCGACTGAAGCCACATGTCACAGCCCTGCTCTTGATAAACTCCCACAAAGGGGCAGATGGTCCGGTTACTTTTACTCCTACTTTCCCAGCCTGTGACAGAGCCCGCCTTGGCCGGTCATGTCAGGATTCAGACCCCAGCTGACCCTTCCCTGTTACCTCTTTTCCACTCTCCACATCCCTGTGTCCACACAGGCAGTAAAATAAACTCCCTCCTTCCCCCCAGTCAGAGCTCTGCCGAGCCAGCCCTAACGGCAAGCTGGAGCTGAGGTCCCCAGAGCCCAGCTGGGCAGTGAACTGGTGACATCCTTCCCCGGACACCTTTCTTCACCTGAAGTCTCTGCACAGCTAAACCTGCCTGGGAGAAAACTGCAGCCGTGATGGAGCTCAGCGCTGGAGGCTGCAGGGTGGGGAGGAGGGAAAGGTGGGGTGACTCACCGGCCCCTGGGACACAGCCAGAACCTGACTAATCCCGTTTCCTCAATCCTCCGGGGCTGCTAATTGGACGCATTTCATTCAAGAGACTCGGAGGAGCCACGTGGAAGGTACAGATACGCTCCCAGCCCACTCGCTTCTCCTAAGCCCTCCTGCCGGATGCAGGGACCGCACAGCAATGCCCTTCCCTGCTCATCTCACATTAGCAAAGGCACACAGACAAATCCCCCCACACCTGCAGACCCTTCACTCGCTCCATCACTGCTGGGGGAGGGGACAGCACACAGGAAGGACACAAAGAGCAGAGAAGTAAAGGGGGAAGAATGTCTTGTCTACAGCGCCAAATTCCCAGTGGAGGGCTCCTCTAGCAGATGGGGATCCTTCAGAGTCTCCAGAAGACTTTGAAGCTGGATTTAGAGGGCAGTACTTGAACAGGGAGCTCACTGCAACACTGGAGGGAAAACCTTTGCCAATCAATGTAGACCATGATTGAGGGAGGGCATGGGAGAGGACACCAGCTCTTAGAGCCTCTGTGCCCTATCCATATGCCATTTGGGAAACAGCTCCTATTATCATATAGGACAGAAGAGTAATTTCTGTCACAGCATCTTTCTACCACTACAGTTGTGTTGGCTGTGGAAATCAGCACTCCTGATCTCCCAGTCTGGCTCATGGGAGAGCAGCAACACTGGCTTCTCCTGAAGGGTGGAGCTGGGCTTCAACAACTGCAAAGCTAAACTGGAGAAGTGGCTTATTTCAGTGTCAGGCACAACAAGGCACTGAAGGGGTGCTTTCATAGGCACTTCTGAACGTGCTGAGGGCAAGTAGGTTAGAAAAGCCATCAGGGTTGTCACCTCACTACCTTTCACCATCTCTAAATGCTGCTGGAGTAAGGTCCACACTTTACATGAAACCCTCCTTCAATCCTCTAAAGCCAAGTCACTGCATGATCCTCGCCCTCCCCAAGCACAGCAGCTGAACAGCACAAGCACCACTGAAGGCTCTGGAAATGAGAGCCAAGTTCTGCCCATCACACCAGAATGAGTCTGAGTTCACACCACAGCAGTGAGTGGGTTTTTAGAACACCAGGGTGCAGACTCTGCCCCAGGTACTGACTGCATCATCATCCAGCATTGCATGAGAACAGGAGATCCACAGGGTCTGACTCCACAGAAGTGCCTTTGGGGCAATGATTTTTCCAAGCTTCAGTTAAACAGTGACATGCTCAAGTTTTGGTTTAAGCTTTAAACATTATTTCTTCCACTTAAAACCAAGTTAACAGATGAGTCAGCCTTTCCCCTCCAACCTCTGCTCTTCTGGCCCCTGCAGGTTTCCACTTGCAGGGTAGGCAACCTGAGAGTCAGTGGTGACATCATTTTAATTATCCTGCTGTTTAGTTACTATTAAGCTGCCTTTGCTAAGTCTGAAAGAGCTCTTACGATTATCTTCCTACACAGGCTGCTGGAAGCACAGCTTGGCAACACCAAGCTGCCATGCCCTGCTCCACCAGTCGCTTCAGAGGAGAGGGCAGAGCTCTACTTAAAACAGCCACAGCAAGGATTATTCCTGCTTTATTCAGGTCTTCTCACACCCACATCCCTCTCCAGGTTGCAGTCCTCTTCCTTTTCTCCCGTGGGGCTTGACCACAGAAAGCCAGGCACGAACATTTTTGCACACATTTTGGCATAGGGGGACAGGAATAAGTGCAGTGATGAAAACAGTCAGTGAAGTTATCACTGATGGGAGCCTTCTAGAAGCTTGTATTGACTTATTCCCTCAAGGGCTTGGTTCTTGCAGGTGACACCTTCTCCAGCAGCCAGGCCACTCCCACCAAGGAATCGAAACAGGTTGTGAAAGGAGCAGACTGTTCATATCAGACTCTGTCCTCCTTCCTGCCTGCTCATAAATTAGGACTTTGGATATCAACTTACACAAAGCATTTTGGGGATTTAATTCCACTCCCTTACTCCCCCCTCCCCCATTCTTTTCTCTTTTTTTAAAGGTCAAGTCATTACAACCTCCTAGACTCCAACTTAGACACCTTCAAGTGCTCCGAACGCGTACATTTGTCATGTTTTCAACACAGAAACCACTTGAGAAGAAAAAGAAAATGGTAAAATGTCACCTCTTGGTGTGAGAACAAGTTGCCCGGCCTTTGCTATCATTCAAATCCAGATACTTTCCCCCAGCCAAACGCTGCCACTGCAGAAAGCACACAAACATTTGCTCTCAGGCTGAGCCAGGCTGTGCCAAACCACGGCCCTCACTCAGTGCTGGGGGGCTCAGGTCTAAGAACAAACCCTGGCAGCTCAAAGAGAAGGGGCTCATTTGCTGGAATTAATATTCAGCCTTTCTGCAGCACGGGAAACATCGATTGTTCAGGGAGAAATAAATCATGTGTCTTTCTTGGGGGGGGAGATTTTAATGAGACCTCCCCCTTCTTTTTCTGACACTCAGGGTAAAAAAGAAAAAAGCAAAACAACATTCCAGCATCTCCCCATCAATCCAGCACCACAGGAGCCCAATCAGGCTAATTAGGATGTCTCCTGTGTGCTCAGGGAGGCTTTACCCAGCAAATCCAGCCCCCTGCTCATTATATCGCTGCAGCACAGCTAATTACTCCTGGCTTGAGAGGGAAGGGGAGCAGACCAGCTTTGTATGCAGTTGGGAGAAGGGCTGTGCCTCTCCCTCTGGCCCTGCTAGATCTCCTGGTGCTCTGAAAGGATGGAGGAGGAGACTGAACTGGGTGGTTACTTCATAGAAGAACCATCATAAGGAGCTACACACCAAAACAACCCTCTGAAGGGGTGTGGGCATCCCTTCCAAAATGAGATGGCACCCTACACGTGGCACAGGTGCATCCAGGAGGTCAATGCTCGTGGGGCAGTGGCAGCCCTGCACATCCCAGGCCACACAAGGAAACGGGCCAGCAGCACAGGCAGCCTCAGACCCCTTTTACTTACTTCAGGAGGAAATCCAGAGCCTGCTCTCACACCACTGCTTCCTCCAAAATTAATGACATGGGATTAGAGAAAAGCCAAGCAAAACAAGGTCTGAATCATGCCAAAAGCTTCTCCTGTGGCTACCCAAGAGCAGTTTGACATCTCAGGGCTCTAATTTCACCACCAAAAGGAGCTGCTGCTAAGAAGGAAAGCTGGCATATTGCTGTCTTCTACTTCCCAGAGCCTAAAAATTTCAAATGTTTTACAAGAATAATGACCCAAACCTTAGATGAAGGCTGGAGACAGGAAAATAATGAAGGCCATGGCAAGTGTAGGCTGTCATCTCAGATAAAATCTACAGTTCTGCTGAGAAAAGCAACTGCTTATCTTGACTGTTCTTTAGTACAGGAAAGGAAACCAGGAGAGACCAGTGGGTGGTTCAAGAAAAGACAAAGTCACCAGAAACACTCGCCTGCAGCATCAGAAGTGACAGACCAAAGCTGCAGCTCTGAAGAGCTGCCACCATCAGGGACCAGGCAGACCAGCTGAGCCTTCATGAATTAAAGACAGGACATAACCTCCATTTCTCTAATCCCCTCAAATCTCCTCATTGTCCTAATTCTTTAAAATATGCTTATTTCAAAAGCTGCAAAGATCTCAGGTACATCCCATGGGCTGGGGGAGATGGCACAGCAGTGAGAGTGTTGCTTGAGATGAGTACGAGACAGGGTAAGTGACATGCAGCTGATTTACAGAACTGCTCCCAGAAAACACACTCTTGCAGCAGTAACAAGCTGGGATACATTAGATCTGTCAGCTGTGTTTTCCAGGAGTGTTTAATCTCTTCTTTAAAGAGGAACCATCAATACTAATGAACTGCAGTTGTGACAGCTCAGTGCAGAAGCCCAAATGTTAAATTCTGTATCAGTGTTCATGTGTTGAAGGGACTCAAAGAACACTGTGGAGCACAGGGTCTTCACGGGAATTCTTCAACCCTTTGGCTACTATCTTAGATGTTATAAGTGTGCTGATGGAAGGCCTCAAAGACAGACAGTCTACAAAGTTACTACCCAAGCAGGAGGTCGTATTTCAGAACATTCTCCAGCAGCAAGCTCTGGAGAAATGGGATTTATCAATAGGAATCCTCCATTGCAGCTCCTGTGGAAAGAGCTATGGGATCAATCAAACAGAGATCTCTCACCAACACTCAGAGTCACACACAAGAAAAACATCCACATCACGTTTCCCCCTTTGCAAGAAGCTGTTGGGTGATGTCCGTCAACTCACTTGCAAAGGAAGCTTTGAAGACTGAAATCTTCATTTTGGAAGAAGTGACCATCACAGCTGGAGAAAAACTGCTTCATCTCACCCTCCCATCAAATAGAACGGGCTAACTTCTGAGGGTATCAACCAAGTCTTAATTAAATTCCACAATTCCTTTGGTCTGCTCCTTCATCACCTCGATGATGAGGTAGGAAGGGGCTGTAGTACCCAAACTGGGTTTGACCTGTAAACCCTGCACAGAGGGAGGAACCTGGGATACTGACAGCAGTGAGGGAACAGGAGCTGGGAGCTGGTTATGTAAACAGGACAAAGGGGACAGTTTTCATCAAATAACTAGAAGCAAGAACATCTTTAATGATGTTCAATGACCAAGGGTGACAATACAGGCAGTGGGAGGGTCAGAAATGCAAGGAAGCTCTAAGGACTTGGCAAAGAGACCAGTCAGCACTGTTTGTGCAACTCTGGGGTGGAAATAGTCAGGAGAAAACAGGGGCACCCATGGGGGGATTGTTTTAAGCTCCAGAAGGAGAAATAGGCACTGGAGACCAAGAGTCAGGCAATTTCCCTGAGCATCCATCACTGGCACCCACCTGGCTGTGCCTCCAGCTTCTCCAGGTTTGTTTCTGTAATTGTCTTTCAGGGTCAGACTGGGACATTTTTTTCAGCAAAGCTTCCTTTTCTTCTGGGGATTTATTATTGATGTTACTATGGTTCCCACCTTCAGCTTAAAAGTAAGCAGCACTGCAGTGTGCAAATTGAGGGAATTTTCCAATTGCAAACTCATAGCACAAAGGGACTCTGGGCCTTCTCATACCTTGTTGTTATTTATTACATTTGTGGGGAGAGAAGTTCTCATTGTGCTACAGAGCCCTCAAATCATCAGCACTTAAAACACACCAGTCAATAAACCTTTTTTTAATTTAAAAGCTGAATGAATTTCAGCTGAATGAACAACTTGCTCAGCTTTTGTCACTGATGCAACATTAGTTTTAAAAGTCAAATCCCAAATTTGATTTTCTATGAAGTCAGAAACAGACTTCAGCCCATATACTGGCTTACAGTAACAGATCCAGAACGGAAAAAAAAAAATCGATACCTTTTGAATGGATTTGCCTGCAGCTGCGCTCACACCTTTATTTACTTCCTACAAAATTGTGGGTGAATTTACTCTGCTTGGATAAGCTGGAGCCCGAGCTTACTCTTCTAGGTGTGTGCGTAAAGAACCGTTCACGCACGGTTGAGTCAACATAAGGGAAGGATTAAACACTGTGTTTTGTAACGAGCACAACTGCGCACACACAGGCCCGTCACACACGGGCACGGAGCACTTAACAAACCCAAAATGCACGGCAAACGGCTCTAAATGCAGTGATTATTCACATAGTCACAGATAGGGCGCCCACACAGGGGAGGCAGATCTGAATAGCTACGGCACAATTATAACCCTGCCATTAGGCTGGATAATTTCCTCGCAGACATGCCAGACTCCCCCAGCACACAACACAGCCTCGGAGCCAAAGATCCATAAGCCAATTTACATGGAAAATTAGGAGGTGTCAGAAGATGCAGAACTAGACAGGTCTCAAGGATATTAATTCCTGCCGCCTTAGCCTCGAGCTTTCAACATATCATTAATTTAAGATCGTTGATGTTAGACTGTCATCAATGCTGTGAAAAGAGGGAGTACTTCACTTATGCTGTTTCTGTGCTGGAGGAAGATAAACCAGCTAAAGACCAGCCTGCATGAGCAGTTCAAAGCACTTCCAGCCCAGACCACAACTCACTCCCCGCTCTGCCCTGTCAGCAGGGCTGACCCACAGCACCTCTGCATCACAGACCCCACCTGTGTGCAGCAGGATGACAAATGACATTAAGCTACTTCCACAAAGAGCTGTTCACTTCAAAGTTTACCCAGCACCTTCCTCTCCCTGCTTTTTACTTCCTCTCAAGCTTCCTGAGCAAGGCTGTAGGCACTCAGGGCTGGGATGGCTTTGCTCTGGAACACATCTCCCTCCCTCCCTCCCTCCCTGCACTTGTTAATCAGTTTGATACAGGGGGGTGTAGAGGACAACCAGCACCCCACCGGTCTAGCCTACAAATTTATGATACACCTGCAAGTAATTTGCTCTGGGACAATGAAGTAGCAGCCAATTAATTTGCAGCTGGGTGCAGTTACATCAATAACAGAGTGGGTAAGGGATGCAAACCAGCAGTGTCAGCGAAGAGCAAATTAACCATCCATTTATGCAGAGCGGCACGCAGCAACGAGCTGTATCAGTGAGTCATTACAGGAGAGACCAGAGCTGTTGTTGGATGGGTTACCCAGAAGCTGGGGCTTCACACAAAGCCAGGGCAGAACAGGCCATTCCCATCAGCTTTAACACAGCTGTGAGATGCTGGGGTTTGGTCACACTGCTTCCCACACGCCTCCAGCCCACAGCTGAGGTGCTCCCCAGCCTGGCTCTGCGTCCCCTCTGCCCATGGGCTTCCACACAGCAAGCAAGGGCTCTTCTTCACTGCCTGGGAGGCAGCTCAGCCATGCCCTCTCCTCACAGTGCCAAGTGTCTCCTGCCCTGCCCAACACAGCAGCCTCTGCACGTTTGTTGGCTTTAATACAGACACCTGGGATTTGTTTTTTTATCTCCTCTCCTCTCCCCAAGCAGCAGAGGTTGGAAGCCCAGAGGATCATTATGAGTTACTGGTGTGTCTGACACAGCAACTGGATCTGCAGTTCTGGCCTTTTGGGCACAATTGCAGTATCAACACCTGACTTGCTCCAGTTAATGCCTGCAGTGCTGCAGATCCCAAGAGTTCAGCAACATCAGACTTGGCACCATCTGTAGCCCAATAACCTGGGCAGCATCCTTCCTCCTCAAAGCTCTGCCCCCACAGCACAGGAAACCAGCCTTTCAGGGGCTACAGGGATATGTCAGCAAGCTCTCAGCTCTCCAGATCGCTGGAAGGAGCCAGTGAGATCTCTCACACTCCCTTGCCACCCTTTAACCAAGTCATTTTGGGCTCTTTTCCTTGACTATTGGTGGACTTTACCCTCTGGCAATTCGACTCTGCTATAAGAGGGTCAGCATCAATGAGGTGTGTGCTGGGCATGACAAATCTCTCCCCAGGATCACATATAATTTCCTCCACCTAGAAAGGGAAGCTGCCTCTGAAGAACAGAGCAGCAGCAGCAGCAGCTAAAAATCAAACCAGACAGCTAGACTGGGACTAGGAGCACATGGCCAGGCACACTGCTGCTGTAGGCAGTGCTGCTCCAAATGCCTTCACAACTGAATTCACACCCACCTTGTTAATAAGACCTTTTGAGACAGGCCATGAAATTACATTAAATTAAATACCAAGACAGACTACCACGACGGAGACTCTTCCTCCCAGGAGCCTGAACGCATTTTAACTCAAAATTAAGAAGACAGGTGAGGGGAAATGTTGTATTTTCCCATTAACATTTCTCCACTTCCCAGATGAAACACCAAGCAACAGCTCCAGAAATTAATTTCTCCTGTGAGTTGGAGTGGTGGAGGAGAAGCAGCCTGGCAGCACTGCTGCAGACCAATGGAGGAGGGAAATGGCCTCAGCAGCTGTTTCAGCCTTCCAGCTGAAATGAAGGCCCTGTGCAGCTGCAGCTTCTCATCCGATTTTAACCCTGCATGAAGGCAGCAAGCTCTGGTCTCTCTGCAGACACCCCAAAACTCTGGGGTGTCCAGCCTGTCAAACCAGCTGTCCCTGCAGCAAGGCACTTCATCCTCCCAAATCTCTACTTCAACCTGCAGCTTTTTCAAGAGATTTAAATTCATTTAAAGCCACAATTAAGGCTCAACCTTTCATGTTCTTTATCTTTAAAGAGCTGCAAAACCAGAAAGTCCTTTACATCTGAACAGGACCAGGTCATCCTACATTAAAGGTGGGGCAGAGCTGCATTTGTGTAGTGGTTAAAGCTAAGGATTAATTAGCACATACTGAAACCAGCCCAGCCCCTGGTTTGCTGAGCAGCCTCACAAGAAGGATGTTGGACATCTTTCAGCAGCAAGCACCTGCTGAGACCTTGGTAGAAGGACATCCTTGACCTCAAGTGGTTTAAAGTTCAGATCAGTTCTCTCCAGGTGGGGGGCAACACTTCCCTCCAGCCAGAAGACTCATGACTCAGGTGTGAATCACCAACCAGCCTCCTGATCACATCCCCCAGCACCAAACCTGGCACATGGGCAATTAGAGATGTACTGCTGTGCTGGCAGCCTGCTGGGCCCACAGCCCCTCCACTCACCATCTGGGTTGCAGGGGCAGAAGTATTTTTAGTGCAGGCAGTGTTTTTTGAACAAGAAAAGGCACTTTTCTCCTGATTTGCTGGCCGTGGTTGCAGGGTGGCTGCTTGTAACCTCAGCCAGAGGTGACAGGGAGTGGTGAGGAGCAAAGTCTGAAGGGATTTATCACCAGAGCAGCAAGGCTTGGAGGAGCTTTATCCTCTGAGCTGTCAGAGCAATGCACAACTTCAAGGATGCCTTTTGCAGCCGAGGTCAGCCCAGGCCCATTTTGCATCCTGCAGAAGGGATCCTGCTGTGGCTGCGAGCTGAGGGGCAGCTGCTCACAACAGCTTGCTTTACTCAGATCGAGCTGGAGACCATCACTTCTGCCTGAGGAGAACTAAAGTGGCAAAAAAGCAAAACCGAGAGGTTTTGGATAAGGAAAAAGTCATCAGTGCTTTCCCCAGCAGCTGTGCAGGCAGACAGTGGCTCACCATGCTGCAGACACCCCCTTTGTGGGATCCCAGAGCCTCTGCCCCCTTGGAGTGGCGATTTTCCAGCACAAGCATCTCACCACCAGCGGTGTGGGACAGGTTTCTGGGGGTCTTCAATCTCCAGCACTGTGGTGAACAAATTGTTCCCAGACTGGCAGGCAAAACTATCCAGTTTTCCAAGCACGCTGGGGATGAAGGTAATGGCAGGGAGGCAGTGAAGGACTGCCAGCACTGGGTAATAGTATCCCTTATCCTAAAAGGTGAGCTACATCCTAGAGAAGTAACAGCAATATTTCACTTGGACACCATGGGGGTAAAAAGGGCTCATCCAAAGCAAAGACTCCTGTGCTCACTTTGCAAGAATTAATTCACTCTATTGCCCCAGAAAGTGATACTAACTAAACCCTGTCAGTCACACAGTAAACAATTCCAGCTTTGTAGGTTGATCAAGAGCAGTTTTGTGAGCAGATGACATATGAGATGGAGTATGTTTTAGCTCTTTTTGTTAAGTGCAAGATATCGTTTGGCTTCCAGGACAAAGGCATTTTTATTTCGAGAGATAGATAAGCAGTTTCCAGAATTCATTACTCTCACAAGCTTTTCTGACAGTAAACATAGCCAGTGTCTATTCAAAATGGAAAAGAAATTCCCTGTATGAGACAGGGAGAAGACATTCAAGGATCTGCTCAGCTTTAAATTGAGGCACTTCAGAAGGCAGGGGCTACTTGCAGAGCATCTTAACACTTGAGCAGCTCAACATCTCAGTGAATTGGGAAACTTACACTTTAAGCATCATTTAATGGGCTGCAGTAGATAAATAGCTTGTTCACATTCAACCTGGGAGAATTTATCCCATTCCACTTCTGTGAGGAAAAGAAATCAGCCTCCACTCACCCACAGACAAGGCAAGTTCACCAAACCTTGTCCCGCCATCCATACCAGAAGCCTGACTCGGTCCCACTCCCCCCACAGAGACATGTCCCCACCACAGAGCAGGATCTTGGGCTCACAGTCACCCCTGCACTGGTCACAGCAGCTCACCTGGCTCAGGATGTCCATTCTCCATGGACACAGACTCTGACCCAGCCTGACTGTCGTGGGAAGCTGGGCAGGGTGATCTCCAGTGTCTTTTTGGTTTGGAATTAAATCTCCTTATCCAGCAAAGCTTATGATTTCCCAGCATAAGACAAGGGATTAGATGGAATGAGGCAGGAGATAGAGAGATGCCAGTGCCATCTTCTCTGTCCAGGCACCCAAGAGGTCTCCGGATACCCTCCCATGCCTCCAGGAGGGGAGCAGGTCCTGGGGTTTGGACCCTGTACCCTCCTGAGCTGTCAGGGCTCTCTGCACCCACACACTCAGCAAAAGGGTCAATGTCCTGGCAGGTAAATTTGCACTCACATGGACTCACAGCCCAGCACCCTCCCTGAGCACAGGCTGACACAAACATCACAGCACCGTCCGCGCTGCACAGCAGGAAACACACAGTACCTTTGCAGTCTTCAAAAACACCAAACTAATCAGCAAATCTCTTTGCTTTAATCATGTGCACTAGAGGCCAGAGGAGCACGGAGGTATCTCATTAAAACTGACCCATCTGCCCTGGAAAATTCATCTCATCCCCCTTGGCGGGGGAGGCGCAGGGAGAGAGTGTGATACAAAAGGAAGAGGGATGAGCTCTCTGCTTTGTTCCTGCTCAGCACCAAGGCTTCAACTCCATTACAGGAGACCTCAGTCTCATCTGCACACAGGCAAACCTCAAAGAGAACAAACTATTTAAATGGACCAGCTTTTATATCCAAAGAGGAGATGAATTCCTATTTGTTTTCAGGATTGCAATTTTCTCCCCACGCTGCAGAGGATAGGAACAAACAAGCAGGGAATGAAAGGGATTAATGAATGAATGGGTGGGAGCTGGGCTTCCAGCTGCAGGAGGAAGGGGGGACTGCCAGGGGAGTTAACCAGTATGGCCAGTGTTTAGCATTACAGACATCAAGGGCTCCTGGGACCCCCTGTTCAAATGGGGATGAATTAACAAGCATCCCTGAAAGGATTCACTTAAGGGGAAAATCAAACCAAGGGAGAGGTAGGAAGGGTTTAAAGTTTAGATCAACCACATATGGCAAAGGAAGGGCTGCTTTTGCAGAAATGCTGAACTTGTGACACCACCCAGTTCCCAGCAGCTTTTGTCCTCCTTGAGTGATGGGCCCACATGACAGTAGTTTCCTCCCAGAGTCTTAAAAGATGCGGAAAACCAAAAAGGCATTTGGTATTTACTAAGGTATTTATACCAAGCATTGCTCATTTAAGACCTATTGACTCTCCCAGCTGGATCAGGAAGATGCAGCCCTGTGGAAGCTGCAAAACAAGCAAGAATTAAATCTTCTTTTTCCCTTATTCTCAAGCTATTTTAAATCAAGTCCAACATCAGGGGATTAGAGGCAAGGTTTGGGATTAGGGTTAGTTTTCAGCCTGGTGAGTGAGCTGCCCTGATTCATATGGCAATTGGTTTCTAGTGCTGATGGCTCCCAATAAATTGAATCAACACACCCTTTGCTCTCAATGCTGCAAGATTAATCCTTGCATTGGCTCCCTAGTGCTTGAGAACGATGTGACACATGAAAAACACATTAAAGCCACCATGTTTTGTTTTGGGAGGAGAAGCAAGCGACACTGCCCTCTTAATCTAAAGAGTTAGAAGGAACCTATCACACTGCTGTAATGTATGGCTTAATTTAAAAGCAAGCTCAATTTGCAGATTAATTATCATAGCCTGTGACTGGTTGAGCTTGCAATAAATCACCTGGGTGAGAAATTGCAGGGCAATTACCTGATTGTACACTGAGCATGTAAATGTTGGTAAAGAGGTGTCACCTAATGGAGACTGATGTTGGGGAACTGCAGGTTCCAGACAGCACTGGAAAGTCACAGCGCAAAGCAGGTCAGGGGAGTGGGTGGCAAACAAGGACAGAGACCAAAATGCTTAGCACCATTCAAATCAGCCTCCAGGGACAACATGCAAAACTAGTGCAGGATTTTCAGGGACCAGCAAATTATGGTGGATGCTGCTGGAATTTCCCACAGATAACACTGGGACAGCAGATTTGAGAGATGAGCCACTGATCAGGACAGGCCCAGCCTCACTAGCGAGAGGCAACACAGATCTCAGGAGATTGACCTTCAAACAACAGCGAGGTTGCGGCAGATGATGCTTTCCGGGTGCCACAAGCCTGGATTTCAGAAGCATCACATCTCACCACAGACAACCCAGTCCCTCAAAGCCATTCCCTTGCAGCATCCTCGGGATGCAGCAGATCTCACTGACCTGCTGACCCTGGGCCCGGGGCAGGGTCTGTGCCCCTGGAGCTCAGGAGCAAGAGGTTCCCCAGCTGAGTCCCACCCCTGGCCAGGGAACAGCTGGGTTCTCTCGTGGATGTTAACACCCAGTGCACCTCTCACCCTCACCAGGGAAGGTCTGAACCAGCCTGATTCTACAGCAGTGGCTGCCCCTGGTGCCTCCTATTTCATAGCAGAGCCAGAGCATTAACAGGCAAGTTTCTGTCCTCAGTGTAATTCTCACAAATCCTGCAGAAATTCCCCCTCTGCCTGCTTTGGGCTGGCTGCAGCTTCACTGCTCAGCAGTGCCAGGCTTTGGTTCTGTTTGGGACCCCCCTTTTGAAGAATCAGATTTTCAGCTTAATTTTTAAGGAGTCCAAAGCCAAGACCAGAAGCAGCTTTAGAACGGCAAACCCAAGTGTGTTACCCTCTCTAAGCCTGGACAAACTGGAAACAAGGCAAGTTTAGAAGCTATTTTTTTCATGTAGCGGGGCTCAAGCCTTGGAAAGCAGTTTGTCACCCTCTGAACCCACCTGGGGGATGTCCAGGTGACCTCTCCCCCTCCACAGCACCAGCACTTTCACCCCACAACACATTACCTTGGCAGCCCAAGCACTCACTGCCAGTTTAGCACCAGCACTGCTGGGAGAGGCAGAGGGAAGGAAAACCTCTCTCCACCTTGGATGTGACCCCAAAAATGTGCAAGTGGTATTGCCAAGGAAAGGTGGCACCTTTCCTTGCAGAGCTGAAGGAAGCTGGGAGAGACAACACTTCAGTCCATCAGTGTTAACAGCTCTCACAGCCTCCTAGGTGAGATTCAATTTGCCAAAAGAGCTGGGATTTATTAAGAGGAACAAATGCAAACACTGTTGGATGGAATCTGTGAATGCTACAGCATCATAAACACTCATCCAGAGCCCAATTTAAGACAAGCAGCCAAACCAGGCTGCAATCTGCATCCAGGGCCAGGGGTTTGATTAGAGCCAGCAGATGTGGATCCTTTCCTAATCCACAGCCCCCTCCTTCACCACCAGCTGCCCACAGAGTTGCTCAGCAACACAAGGGCTGATACTGCCAATTTATCCAGAGCAAGCCCTCTGGCTCCCAAGAGGAGATGCTCTTACCTGACACTTTATGCAAGTTCCATTTGCACTCAGCCATGGAGAGCTGACAGGGAAAACCAGGAGCCCCCAGTTCTCCAGGGTAAGGAAGGGATCACCCACAGGGCTGTGCCCCTGCATGCACCAAACAAAAAGCAGCACATTTGCCCAGCAAACAGGATCCTGGCACCAGCCTCAGTTGCCCAAAGCTGCAACAGGGTTAGATCCATCAGACTCTCCAGTGTTACCCAGCAAGCTCTTGCCCCAAGGCAGACCTTGCAGGCAGGCAGAGGAAGCACAGACCTGCAGCTGCCTCTGACAGCACATTCACAGACACAGAAACTCATCAAGATCCTTCTCTTAGATGAAAACAGGTCACCACTGAAGTTCTGCAGCCATCACAGCCCACAGCTGCAGGATTTCCATCATCCCTTTAACTCCCAAATGCAGCTGTTTGGCAGCAGCAGGTCCTGATGCACTGGACACTCGTGGAACAGGGTTTGCTGTGGGTGGTGTCTCTCCAGCAGAGCATGAGCCCCACAAGCCATGCCTGGAAGGACTGGAGGCAGAATGAAAAACAGTTCATTCTTCACCAAGAAAGAAAAGTTTCGTGGGGAATGAAAAGACGACAAAAGCTGCTTTGCTGCTGCAGAGCTTCCAGGGAAATGGGGCCAATTACAAAACCTGCCTGGGATTTAGCAGACAGCTGCTGGGAAACGTGTTGATTTATATGGAGAAAGAAATTAGGTTGGAGAGTTATTAGCAATAAAAGAGAGGAGCTTTCCATACTCTACACCCAAAGTCAATGCAAGTGTCTGTAGCACTTAATCCTTATCAACATCAGGTTGCCCAGGTGGAGCTACAGGCCCATCACCCTGGGGATCCCAGTGACTGCCCGGGGCTCAGGCTGGGCTCTCCATCCTGCTGTGGGCAGTTTCAGCCTCATCTTGCAACAGTGGAGCCTTTGCCTCTACCCCATGTGACTCTGAGCTCTCTTGCTCTTTAACCCTACCCTGCAGTGGGTAAAATACATTTTGATTTTCAGTTTTACACAAGTTTTCACACGCAGGCATGATGTGATCACACATCTTAGGAGCAAAGGAGCAGCTCTGCTGCTCTTGTACCCAGCAACACTCAGTGCTGAACACAGGATGAGGTCCCAGCCCTGCAACCCTGCCCATGGGACTCCAACACCTCCTGGGGACACCTCCATTCTCCCCTAGGAATTATTCACCATCTGGGCTGACACATCCAGTTTACTTGCTTGCCTGGGAGTTGGTTACCTTGCTGCTGGATAGCTAGTTCACCACAGAAAGGAACTGTACCTCTGGTATCCCTAAGCAGCATGGGCACCTCTGGAAGGTCTGGGTCTTCATTAGTCTCCAGACAGTTTTCCATCCACAGCAGAAGGGAGAGGTTTCATTAAGAACAAGGTGAGCCATTGCCCAAGCAAGGCAGCAGCTAACAAAGGAAATTACTCAAAGTCACCTCCCAGCACTCACAACTTAATTAAACAAGGATTCTTCCTCAAAGGCACCATCAAATTTCTGGAGCCATGCAAGAGCTAAGAAAAGAATGAGCAGCCTTCAGCCCCAGGGCGGCATTTGCAGGTTGAATTTCCAATGCCAGAGAAAGCCACTCCATTTTCTTGCAAATAGAGCTCATCAAGAGCAATGCTTCCCTGAAGGGTTTCCACCCCAGAGTGGTGCCATAGCCCAGTGCTGCACCATCCCATTTGCACCCCTACATTCAGGGCGCAGACCTGATGGCCCTCCAGCACTGGGGCAAACACAGAGGGAACAGCATTTTAGATGAACACTTCCACAATCCTTCTTTGAATACCTACTATCTCCTTGCAGGTTGCTTGACCCACACACCTTTCATCTCCAGCTCATAAAAGGGAAGACAAAAATTTATTCTACCAGGTGTTCCAAGCCTAGTGCTCCATTTCTTTCTGCACCACCAGACAAACCCACTGGCAGCTTTTCCATCTGCAGATATGTCATTTAAATGGAATTATGCCAGCAGCAGGGATCATGCTGTTCCTGTTCTATAGCCATGCTTTGGAAAATTGATGCAGATTTATTTAATATCAAATTCTGACTTTTCTCAGATCTGTCAGCACAGCTCCCTTGGCTTCAGCATAACTGAAGTGCTGGGTGCAACTGAAAGCAAGATCTAGCACACAGCACTCCGGAGTTATTAGCAGTGCATGAATAATCGGGATACAATGCCCTTTTAATGCCAACAGCAGCATTAAAAGTGCAAAAACAGAGCCAGCAAAAGTAATTTTTCTGCTCTCATTTGAGCACTGCCTGCTTTCCATCCGATGCCTCCAGTGAGTCCAGCACTGGGGAACACCAAGTCTGGCTCACTGAACACACTCTGGACACCAGAGTCTGAGGATGTTGAGACCAAGGCAGGACCATCATCCCTCTTGACTGCACGGCTGCTTTGGCACAGCCAGCACAAAGAGGTTGTCCAGATATCCAGGAGCCCCAGAACTCAGACCCTGCAGCCTCACAGTGCTGACAAGGGAGCCCAGTGCCCACATCCCAGAATGGGAAGAACCTCCTCTTCCCATCTGACCACTCCACTGACTATCTTGTTAGCCAAATGAGGTGCTTGGTTTAGTCAATAGGCAAGACAAGCCTGGCCAATTCATGCCAGCCCATCAGGAGACAATTTTCCCCTTGGGGTGGAAGTCATTAGCAGATTGCACAATATTTCTAGCTGCAATTGGTCTGATTTTATCCTTCAGACACAAGCTCTCATTGTGCCTTTTTCTTTGCAAGATTAAAGTCCTCTTTGTTATCTGGAAAAGTACTTACATTGTAATTAAGTCACCCAGTCCTGCATTTGATAAGGACTAAGCAGATTGAGTTCTTGCATTCCTTCCCTCCAAGGCATTTCCTTCTCCGTGCCTTCCAAGCTTTCAATATCCTTCCAAAAACCCTGATACCAAAGCTGTAAAGAGTCATTTTTGCATTTCAGGCCCAAAGGGGGAAAGAGATCACCTCCCTGCCCTTGCTTCCTACCCTGTAACCATCCCTCCTTCCCACCCAGCAGCAAGAGCAAGGAGACGACATTCCCAATCCCCCACCCCTTGGATAGCAGTGCTGCTCACTGGTACTATCAGCCTGTGCAGGCATCCTGTTACACCACTGCACTCTGATAATAGAAGGGTTTCTGTATCCAGGGTTACCTTGGGATGTGGAGGTGGAATCAGAGGGCTTAACCTTGCCTTTCCCACCCCAGATCCTGCTAGATTGGTGGGATTACTGCTAACCCACCTCGCAGACTTTTTCCAACTAAGCTCCCTCCTCATGCTGTCCCCTGCATGCAGGGCAGTTTGCTGGCAGGTATTTCAGAGTCAGCTCAGGAAAAAGCAGGAATCCAATCTTGTTTTCAGAGCACAACAAGGGAAAAAAAAAAAGTCTCTCTAGATGCATTAGGATAAAGTTATATTTGTCTCAAGTTGACACTGTGCAGCCATTTCTGCTGGAACAGCTTCTTGCTTAAATCTACCCATCCCTACAGCTACAGGCAGCTCTCAGCAACAGCTGAAGTGCCTGGAAAAAAGGAAAATGAGGCTTTCTGGAGAAAGAAATGTGGCTGTTCACTTCAGTGGCATCACCTTCACTTTTTCAAGCCCTGGTTCAGGGCACGATATTGCATCCCAGCCTGTCCCCACCTTCAGCCTGAGCAAGCCTTTTAGCTTTTAAAGCCTCACAGATGGACATCAAAAGATTCCTAATGCCAGTCCTCAGCACTCCCAAGTGAAATAAATGAAATGAAAGCATTAATTTAGCTGCACACTGAGGCAAGTTGCTCTGAAGCCACATGTGAGTGAGGTAGAGAGTCACAGTGAGGGGCACAGCCCGTGCACCAAACTGTGCTTCCTGAGGCACAGGAGCAAGGGAACAGCTGATGAAGGAGCCAAGAAGCCTCTCCAGGATCAAATGAGGCTGCAGAGGGTCCATTTCCACCATGTTCTCTATTCCTCATTGCAGACGCACACTGAACTCCTCACGCTAATTAAAAACGTTTGTCTTTGTTGGTACCTTTTCCTCCTGTGAGATGTCTTACAGCTACACCCTTCGTGGTGAAGTCTCAGTTCTGGTGTTTGAGGGAAGCTGAAGCTCCTCTCTCGAAAGGTTTGGTGGGTTGCAATAACCACAGGGAGCAAGTGCTGCTCTTGCAGTTCTAAATCAGAGGCACCTGTCAGCTGTTATTGTGAAGTTTTGTGTCCCCTGATGATCAACAGCAGCAGCTCTCAGGACATAAACTATTCCCCCAAACCAGGCAGGAGCTCTTCCAGCTTCTCCCAGGCAATCACAGCCAGCAGAGCTATCAGCTTATTTCAGTTTTTAGCAACAGCTTTATGGGAGGAGAGGGGGAAAGCAGCTCAGTTATTTGGAAAAGATTTATGGGACAGTCCCTGAACATGGGAAAGATTTATGGGGCAGGAACTGCCACATGCAATGCTCCTCCAAATGTCCCTTGGTTACTGCACATACATGGGTGGACCCCACATCTCCCCCAAGTGCTCCCTCTAGCACCTCTGCTGACAAGCATGTTTTTAGATGGCTAAAAAAAAAACACCTTTGCTGGATACGGTGAAAATTATCCTTAGCAGAAAGCCTTGTTGAAGAGTAAAAAGCAGGTAACTGTCTTTACAGGCTGGACCCAGATCCCTGTGGGACTGGCAGAAAGATAACAGCCCTTAGGCACAGAGTGTTTTTCAATTTACAAAGCTATTTCAGTGCAGAAATGTACCACTTCTACAAACCTGCCTTTTTAGCCCAAATGGAATCCAATCACAGAAAATACCATGTACACACTTGAGAGAAAATTCTCAGGTTATAAGTTCGAAACAAGAAGGAGTTACAGCCACAGAATGGCCTCGATGCAGGCTCTGAAAGTTGTGTAAAACTTCAAAAGCAAGGATGAGCACTTGTTTGGAACAGTCAGAACATGAAGCCTCCCAGCCCCTTCCTCCTCAGAGCAGAGGATACCACCCCATCCAATCCACCCCACAAGCATTGCCATGGGTCAGCTTTCACCCAGCAGCTCAGCTTTCTGAGAGCACGAAGCATAATCCCAACCAACCTTACTTCCCACTCCCCACTGCCTGCTTCATGCCAGCTGGTGGCTGGAGACTCATCCCTTCCCACTCCCTCCAATAACTGTGTTGGCAATTTGCTTCCCACAAGCAAAGGAATCAAGCAACATCCTCTCTAGCCCTGCGTACCAAGAACAAATCAGCCCACTGTGAGTGCTGCACATCTGAAGCTGTCCCAGCCTGTCACCATCACAGTGCTGTGGATGGGACTCAGTGTCCACAAGGCTGATTTGTGTGCTGGAGCTGTTAAAATATCATTATTCTAAATTCTTGATACGGCTCTTGAATTAAATTTAAGAGTTTGGAGAGGCACACATCCCTGTTCCAACTAATCAGAGCAGAGACCTTCAAAACACAGGCAGCAATACAGAGGCTTAGAGGTCTCAGGGGTTGCTGCTGCAGACACTGAGCAGCTCTTCACCCTTTCTTAGCACATAATCACCCCCTGCTCCCCCTCTCCTGGTTATGGACTCAGCCTTTCCAGCAGCATAGCAGAAATTGTTCATCCCACTCGGTTAGTGCCTGAGGTGCCCAGAACAGGTAAGGAACAGCCTGGAGCTTCACCAGCTAATGAGACACTACAGAGCAGATCCTTCATCTCCCAGTTCCTTGCCTTAAACAATGTTTCCTCCTCCTCAGCTCCCAGTACAATCCAAAAACACCCTGGGTGTCCTGACTCAGTTGCTTGTCTCTGACTCAAAGGCTCATCCCTGCCAGGCATCTCCTTCATGGAATACCCAGCAAGAAGGAGGTTTTTGTGCGTTTTTGTGTGTTTCTCCAGACCAAAGCCAGGGAGGACATTTCAAACAACCTGGTGAGTACAAAAACATCACAGAACTTATGAAACTTGAGAAAGGAGCATAATCCATAGCCTTGAACTCTGCACAGTGAGGCTCTTTCACCTCAGGGCAGACACCCCAGTGTCAATCTGCAATCTGTTCAGGAGAACCATGAGCAGGATGCCAAGGCAAACTGGGGAAATGAGGAAAGCTTCAGCCTTTATCTCCAGACAGAAATAACTCAGCATTTCTCCCAGCCTAATGCAACACATCACTGAGGTAAGAAGGGCTCCTGACTACTTCAGTCAATCTTGCCAGAACCTAGTCCATGGCTTATTGGTTTTCATGTGTAATTATCAACATTCAGGTTCCACTAAATGATTTCAAATAAATCCTTGGATGACTAACAGACAGCAGCTCTAGAAAGTCACATAGTAGCACTTGAAAGCCCAGATTCAGAGCATTATTTGGGGCCCCAGGTAGCTCATTGTGTACCACAAGCCCTCATAACTGTATTATCTCAGTTTTCCTGCTACAGAGCCCCCGGAATTGTCCTGCAGTCCATGGAAAGGCAGTTTCTGCCACAAACTTAGACAGAAGGTGAAATTTAAGCTCCACTATTTCTCAGCCATCAGGAGGCAGTGGTAGATACCAACGAACCACAGCTCACACTGGTTATTGTAGAAGTATTAACTGCTTAATCCCCAAAGTCCTGTTCTCAAAGGCAGATTTGTTCAGGTTTTTTTTTCCTTAAAAGCCACCTTATACCTCCCTAGCCCAGCAGTGATAAGTGACAACTGAGGTTTATTTAGCCCACAAACCTTCCTCAGTTTGTTTGGACAGAAGTCTCTTCCCATTGCCCTGCCCAAATTCCCAGCTTCAACATGCTGTGGGAATGATCACAGGAATCAAAGTATCCTAAAGCAGGAAGGAATTTGCCAAAAACTCCCAGGTGAGCCTGGAAAACAGACTGATCTCACACCTCCCAGACAAGCTGAAACACCTGACACCATCCCCTGCTTTGCATCCAAACCCAAGTCCTTCTGTGTGTGCTTAAGGTCTGCCAAATCCTGTTGAAATGGATCACCAAACCTTCCCATGTTCTACTGTAAGAAGTTTAAGTTGCCTGTATGATACTCTGGGAGCTCAGACTCGGGATGTTTTCCATTATAATATAATTAAGTATAATATTAATTAGACAGCTGTATGCTGGAGTACAGCTAACCTGTGATAACAGGTTTGTTGGACTGCAATGATATGAGCAGAGCTGAGGAACTGTGATAACACCACATGTTCTACAGTGCACACAAGAATTGAAGGACTTGCCATCTTCAGGGAGTTTCATGGACTCACAGAATGGTTTGAGTTCGGAGGGGCCTTAAAAATCATCTTATCTCAACCCCCCTGCCATGGGCAGGGACACCTTCCACTAGACCAGGTTGCTCAGAGCCCCATCCAACCTGGCCTTGAACATTTGTAACACCTTTTTCTGTCCCAAATCACTTAATGCATCTACACACAAACCCTCCTGGTATCAAGACCTGCTCCACGGGCTGCAAGTTTAAATGGATGGGCCATGTCATCCATCTCAGACACCATTTTCCAAGTGTTACTCGTTGGCAAATACATGAAGTCTGAGCCACAAACAGCTGAGGCACAGCTGGTTTTTGCAGAATTACTGAAATATTTCCAAACATCACGCCAGGAACTGCAGGAGCTGTTAACGGAGGGATTAAAGCAGGTAGCTGTACCTGGCAGAGCTGTTCAGCTCCAGCACAGAGCACACAATTCCCACCTGGCTATGCCTCATGTGCTACACAAAACTAGAAAAACAATCCCAAGGCCAAACTTTCCTCTGCTTTCTCAAAAAATACTGAGACTATTTACTCTAAGTTCATCCAGGAGTTAACCACAAGGAACTTGTGAATATAGGGACTGCAACAACATGACTTGGACACAACAGAAAAGGACTGGAAGGATTTAAAACCATCCCCACACACTACAGCTCCCCTCTGCTTGCCCCTGGAACAGAGTCAGGAACAGGAAGGAGGGTCAAGAACAGGCTGGCTTGTTCAAAAGAGACAGCCAGCCCACATTTTTAGTCCTGAGAATCTTTTTTCCACTTTACTACCATTTTTTTTCCCTCCCATAGAGAAAAAAATGACACAAAAACAAAAAAAAAAAAAAAAAAAAAAAAAAAAAAAAAAAAAAAAAAAAAAAAAAAAAAAAAAAAAAAAAAAAAGAGCTGTGGGCAAACCCACCACACTTACCTGCTCCAAGAGCCCAGCACTGGTTTATTCACTGTTGTGTCTCTCCAGTCAAATCAAACCCTTTCTTCCTTGGGGTGAGGGCACTGAGGAGCTGCTTTGGCCTCCACCATCAGCTTCCTCCACGGCTGCTTTGGGAGCTGTACATGCCACCCAGACAGCAAGAGCTGGATCCTGGAGCCACACAACCCACGCTTTTCCTCCCTGGTAGTCTCCAGGCTTACAGGCACACATCCATCCCTGTTTGAGCTCCCAGGACCCCCTGAGCAGACCATTCACTCAAAAAGCCACTGCTCAGCTCTGTAACCATTATTTTAGCTCCACAAATAGTCACTGCAGAGAGCCCAGGACAGTCTCCATCAGCTGCTCCACTCAAACTGCATTAGGGTTCTACCCCATGCAAACAAAGACCCCTAATCTAACAAAAGAAACCCACTGAGCTGACCACAGTCACGGTTTCAAAGCAGTTATACAGAAACTTAACACTAAAACTCCTAACCCAAATGCAGAAGAACATCTAAAGGAAAAAAAAAGGGGGGCTCCCCCTCACCCTCCATTTATAAGAAGAGAATGGGAAGTGCAGCCCCCCAGGACCACCCACACCCAGCTGATGACACTCAGAATTAGGGCTGATAAGAGGATTCAGCTGGGGAGAACATGAGTCCCACCATGAACAAGGCTCTGCTGGTGCTCCTGAGAGGAACAGGATGTCCCCCCACCACATGACAGCTAAAATCCCAGTATTGAAAAGAAACACAGACCGAGATTAGTCTTGACATTTCTGGGGCTTGTAATCACAGTGGGTGACAAAAGAAAATTCTGGATCAGAGCCTTTCCCTGAGCAATTTAAACACATCTATTTTAAGGGAAGGCTGAGTTAAACAAAGGGGTGACAGCCTGAAAGCTGAAAGCCACAGGATGTGGAGTCCTGGGATTATATGATAATTAGGCAGCCCAAGTAGTCTCCTAGATATGTGATTTTTTAGGAAATCAAGGTGGAAAAGTGCTGCCACTGCTGCCCCTTGCACTGTCTGTGTGTCCTTGTCCCTTGTGTCCCCCCCATGCTGCAGAGGGGCGCTGCTGGCCAAAATCACCTGACCTCCTTGAAGGGTGAAGGCTCAGTTCAGGAGGAGGAAATAATCAGGCAGGGGGTGAAAATTAAACCACACAGTGGAAAATCGACAGGAATGGCTTTTGCATTCATCTGCCTATGCTGGCATCTTGTCAAAGGGCTTTTATTGGGAAACCACGGCTGGAACCAGGGACTCCGGTGGGGGGAAAGCTGTGTTTTTCCTGCTTGAGGCTCAGTGCCTCCTGTGAGTTATCCCACAGCAACAGGAGACGGGTTTGAGGTGAAACTTGAACTTTTGGTGCGTTTCCCCGTCCCATATGTTCATGCCTCCCCCAAGCAGCAAATCCAGCCGTGTCAGCAGAAGCACGGGGCCGTGGTGCAGGGAATTCTCGTGCTTCCCAGCCCAGCCGGACTGGTACACGCTCCAGGCAGCCTGATGGCACCGGCACCGCTGGAGCTTGAGCCAGGAGGAGCAGTGACACCCACTGAAGGGAGAATCCTCCTTCCCCAGCACCTCTGCTTCTGCTCCGGGGGCTGTAGCACATGGGAGAGAGCTCAGCCCAGCCCGGCGGGCTCCGGGAGGAGAGGCTGGGGCTGCCCCGTGCGGGATGCAGCCACTTCCAGATGCTTCTGGTTGGTTCCACATGGCTCGAACAGCCCCACGGCAGGGCACGGCTGAGCCCATCAGTGATGCTGATGATGCCTCTGTGGAAATGCCTTGAAGAAAGGGCAAAATGCAGTGAGGGGAGAGAGTGTGACAGCCCGGATGAGGAGCATGGTCAGGGGGAAGAAGAGCTGGTCCAGGTGCTGGAGTGCTCCCTGAAGTCACAAATGGTGCAGATATCCAAGTCTGTGTCTAACACTAATTGTAAACATATTCTCTCTTTTTTTTTTTTTTTTTTTTAAACTTAAATCCAGCCTGTTTTACCCACGTGGGTTATCGGTGAGCGATCCCGCTGCCTTTATCCCAACCCACGAGCCGCTTCGCCTCCCCTTCTCCCCATCGCTGGTGCGGAGCCGTAACCCAGGGCAGCTCAGCCCAGTGCGTCTGGGTCAGAGTCCCGGGGCAAAACTCCCCGCACACCCCCGGAGCCCTCCCCGGTGCCGGGTGTCCCATTCCCTTCCCCGTTTCCCACCGCGCTCCCGGTCTCTTTTCCCGGTGCCCGCCGCTCTCGGTCCTCCGCGCCGCCAGGGGGCGCGCTGGCGCCTGCGGCGCTCCGAGGGCGCTCGTGCCCGGCGGCGGAAGGACGAGCCGATGGAGCCCGGCGGGTCCCGCCGCCTCAGGTGGGACGGGCGGGGGCACCGGGGCGGCCTGGGAGGCACCAGGGGGACCCGCAGACCGGGGGGGCACCGGGGGTGGCCAGGCTGGGCGGCCGCAGCGGGGTGTCGGGCTCCCTCCGCTCACAGCCCCCTCTCCTCTCCCCCCTCAGCACGGAGGAGCGGCCGGCGGGTGGCGGCCCCCAGGCCCCGCGGTGCCCCCGCGGGCAGAAGGATTTCTTCCCTGACGGCTCGGCCCGCCAGGCCGAGAGGCTGCGGCGGTGCTGCGAGGAGCAGTGGTGGGCGCTGTCCGAGGAGCGCCTGGAGCGGCCGTAAGTGCGGCCCTGGGGCTGGGCATGGCTGGGTCCCCTGCAGGGGTGATGCATGGGGGGCAGAGCTCAGTTCCGGGGTTATTATCAGCAGGATCGAGCTGCTATTCAGCAAGGAGGTGTTAGTTAAAACAGTAAGGGCCCCCTCAGTTCCGCACACAGCTTTGCCCGGTTGGAGCAGCAGCAGCAATGGGACACAGCCTGGCTGTTGCTGCAGGAGCAGAGGGACACCCTGGCACACCTGTGGCTGTTCAGAAAGTTCCTCAAGGGGTTTCTGTCTTTCACGGGTGTGTGTATAATCCTGTAGGCCTTTGCAGACAGCAGCCACTGTCCTCTTGGGCATGGTCTGAGTTACAGAGCACCTTGTTGATGCTCCTGTGTGGCCCTGTGCTGATTTATCTGGCTCTCAGTGTCCCTGGTTTACCAGTTTTGGTGGTTTCAACAACACTCCTGCCAGTCTCTGGAGCTTATCACTCCTTGGGAGATGTTCACACACTGCCTCTCAACACACACTTTCTTAGTTTGGCCTGCAGCTATTAGTTTTTCCTTATGAAAAGTTTCTCGCATCCCGTGGGTGAGGTACAGCAATTTGAGTGTGTCTTGGCAGCAGCTGAACGATTGCATAATACAGAGTCACAGAATGGTTTGGGTTGGAAGGGACCTTAAAAATCATCTCCTTCCACCCTCTGCCATGGGCAGGGCCACCTTTCACTAGCCCGGGTTGCTCCAAGCCTCATCCAACCTGACCCTGGACACTTCCAGGGATGGGCAACCTGTGCCAGGGCCTCAGTATCCATATATCCTGGCTTAGGCCATGCATCTCCAGCAGGCTGCTGTAGCCTATGGACATGCATCTGTGATGCTGACTGAAGGCACTTTTAACTCGTTGGTGATGATAAAGCCTTCCAGATCCAGGGAATGATGTCTTTCTGACGTCTCCCCCTGTAAAAATTCCACCTGTGACTTTGCTGCCTTTTGACACCTTCCTGAGCTCATTGTGTTGCTACCCTAGGAGCTGATTGTAGGACACACCAGTGGTAACAAACTAATCTTTAACTTTCTCAGGGGCAATCGGGTGAAAGCTGAGTGGAAGCCAGGACAGGGCATCGTGGAGCTGCTGTCCCCTGCGGTGAGTTGCTACAGAATGTACTCAGAGTCCTCACATCCTGCTGCCTCACAGATTCCTTAATTTGCTTTTTGAAATGAGAGGGAGCCTGGCTGTCTGCAGGGAGCAGCCAGAGCCCATCAGGAATTTGTGCTTCTGTTGCAGGGGAAGTTCTGGCACACCATGGGGTTCTCGGAGCGAGGCAAACAGTGCTTGCAGCCTGAGGAAGCTCTGTACCTGCTGGAGTGTGTAAGTAGCATGGGGGCATTGGGTCCTTACTGAGTGTTTGGAGGAGCTGTAGCAGCTGATAAACACCTGGTTTTCTCAAGGAGTTATCCCTTTCAGCGTGTTTTCACGGAGTCATCCCTTGTACCCTGGAGCAGCCTCTGTGTCACTGGCAGTGTAGTTGGATTGGTGGTCAGTTTATTCAGCTGGTGTCACATTTAACTCACTTAAGCAGAGATCTTTGGGGTTGCTGCTTGGGATTTCTTCCCAGTATACATGGCAGAGAGAAATTTATATATAACATAAAAAAATTTGCATGTGGCAGACAGAGGAGTGAGACCACGTTGTGATCAGTGCTCCCCTGCTTGCAGAAATACTGCTTAGGGTTCACTTGGACTTCTTTGCTGTAGAGAGTGGTTTTTTGTCTCTCCAGCAAAGCCTTTTATCAGTAGAATAGGTGCATTGATATAAAGGGGAACTTTTATCCCCTAGCAAAA
>NW_020955655.1:293904-298452 GCF_003031625.1 Empidonax traillii | reverse complement strand
AAAAAAAAAAAAAAAAAAAAAAAAAAAAAAAAAAAAAAAAAAAAAGAGCAGTGGGCAAACCCACTACACTTACCTGCCCCAAGAGCCCAGCACTGGTTTATTCAGTGTTGTGTCTCTCCAGTCAAATCAAGCCCTTTCTTCCTTGGGGTGAGGGCACTGAGGAGCTGCTTTGGCCTCCACCATCAGCTTCCTCCACAGCTGCTTTGGGAGCTGCACGTGCCACCCAGACAGCAAGAGCTGGATCCTGGAGCCACACAACCCACACTTTTCCTCCCTGGTAGCCTCCAGGCTTACAGGCACACATCCATCCCTGTTTGAGCTCCCAGGACCCCCTGAGCAGACCATTCAAGCCACTGCTCAGCTCTGTAACCATTATTTTAGCTCCACAAATAGTCACTGCAGAGAGCCCAGGACAGTCTCCATCAGCTGCTCCACTCAAACTGCATTAGGGTTCTACCCCATGCAAACAAAGACCCCTAATCTAAGAAAAGAAACCCACTGAGCTGACCACAGTCATGGTTTCAAAGCAGTTATATAGAAACTTAACACTAAAACTCCTAACCCAAATGCAGAAGAACATCTAAAGGGAAAAAAGAGGGGGCTCCCCCTCACCCTCCATTTATAAGAAGAGAATGGGAAGTGCAGCCCCCCAGGACCACCCACACCCAGCTGATGACACTCAGAATTAGGGCTGATAAGAGGATTCAGCTGGGGAGAACACGAGTCCCACCATGAACAAGGCTCTGCTGGTGCTCCTGAGAGGAACAGGATGTCCCCCCACCACATGACAGCTAAAATCCCAGTATTGAAAAGAAACACAGACCGAGATTAGTCTTGACATTTCTGGGGCTTGTAATCACAGTGGGTGACAAAAGAAAATTCTGGATCAGAGCCTTTCCCTGAGCAATTTGAACACATCTATTTTAAGGGAAGGCTGAGTTAAACAAAGGGGTGACAGCCTGAAAGCTGAAAGCCACAGGATGTGGAGTCCTGGGATTATATGATAATTAGGCAGCCCAAGTAGTCTCCTAGATATGTGATTTTTTAGGAAATCAAGGTGGAAAAGTGCTGCCACTGCTGCCCCTTGCACTGTCTGTGTGTCCTTGTCCCTTGTGTCCCCCCCATGCTGCAGAGGGGCGCTGCTGGCCAAAATCACCTGACCTCCTTGCAGGGTGAAGGCTCAGTTCAGGAGGAGGAAATAATCAGGCAGGGGGTGAAAATTAAACCACACAGTGGAAAATCGACAGGAATGGCTTTTGCATTCATCTGCCTCTGCTGGCATCTTGTCAAAGGGCTTTTATTGGGAAACCACGGCTGGAACCAGGGACTCCGATGGGGGGAAAGCTGTGTTTTTCCTGCTTGAGGCTCAGTGCCTCCTGTGAGTTATCCCGCAGCAACAGGAGACGGGTTTGAGGTGAAACTTGAACTTTAGGTGCGTTTCCCCGTCCCATATGTTCATGCCTCCCCCAAGCAGCAAATCCAGCCGTGTCAGCAGAAGCACGGGGCCGTGGTGCAGGGAATTCTCGTGCTTCCCAGCCCAGCCGGACTGGTACATGCTCCAGGCAGCCTGATGGCACCGGCACCGCTGGAGCTTGAGCCAGGAGGAGCAGTGACACCCACTGAAGGGAGAATCCTCCTTCCCCAGCACCTCTGCTTCTGCTCCGGGGGCTGTAGCACATGGGAGAGAGCTCAGCCCAGCCCGGCGGGCTCCGGGAGGAGAGGCTGGGGCTGCCCCGTGCGAGATGCAGCCACTTCCAGATGCTTCTGGTTGGTTCCACATGGCTCGAACAGCCCCACGGCAGGGCACGGCTGAGCCCATCAGTGATGCTGATGATGCCTCTGTGGAAATGCCTTGAAGAAAGGGCAAAATGCAGTGAGGGGAGAGAGTGTGAGACAGCCTGGATGAGCAGCATGGTCAGGGGGAAGAAGAGCTGGTCCAGGTGCTGGAGTGCTCCCTGAAGTCACAAATGGTGCAGATATCCAAGTCTGTGTCTAACACTAATTGTAAACATATTATTTTTTTTTTTTTAAACTTAAATCCAGCCTGTTTTACCCACGTGGGTTATCGGTGAGCGATCCCGCTGCCTTTATCCCAACCCACGAGCCGCTTCTCCTCCCCTTCTCCCCATCGCTGGTGCGGAGCCGTAACCCAGGGCAGCTCAGCCCAGTGCGTCTGGGTCAGAGTCCCGGGGCAAAACTCCCCGCACACCCCCGGAGCCCTCCCCGGTGCCGGGTGTCCCATTCCCTTCCCCGTTTCCCACCGCGCTCCCGGTCTCTTTCCCGGTGCCCGCCGCTCTCGGTCCTCCGCGCCGCCAGGGGGCGCGCTGGCGCCTGCGGCGATCCGAGGGCGCTCGTGCCCGGCGGCGGAAGGACGAGCCGATGGAGCCCGGCGGGTCCCGCCGCCTCAGGTGGGACGGGCGTGGGCACCGGGGCGGCCTGGGGGGCACCGGGGGGACCCGCAGACCGGGGGGGCACCGGGGGTGGCCAGGCTGGGCGGCCGCAGCGGGGTGTCGGGCTCCCTCTGCTCACAGCCCCCTCTCCTCTCCCCCCTCAGCACGGAGGAGCGGCCGGCGGGTGGCGGCCCCCAGGCCCCGCGGTGCCCCCGCGGGCAGAAGGATTTCTTCCCTGACGGCTCGGCCCGCCAGGCCGAGAGGCTGCGGCGGTGCTGCGAGGAGCAGTGGTGGGCGCTGTCCGAGGAGCGCCTGGAGCGGCCGTAAGTGCGGCCCTGGGGCTGGGCATGGCTGGGTCCCCTGCAGGGGTGATGCAGGGGTGATGCATGGGGGGCAGAGCTCAGCTCCGGGGTTATTATCAGCAGGATCGAGCTGTTATTCAGCAGGGAGGTGTTAGTTAAAACAGTAAGGGCCCCCTCAGTTCCGCACACAGCTTTGCCCGGTTGGAGCAGCAGCAGCAATGGGACACAGCCTGGCTGTTCCTGCAGGAGCAGAGGGACACGCTGGCACACCTGTGGCTGTTCAGAAAGTTCCTCAAGGGGTTTCTGTCTTTCACAGGTGTGTGTATAATCCTGTAGGCCTTTGCAGACAGCAGCCACTGTCCTCTTGGGCATGGTCTGAGTTACAGAACACCTTGTTGATGCTCTTGTGTGGCCCTGTGCTGATTTATCTGGCTCTCAGTGTCCCTGCTTTACCAGTTTTGGTGGTTTCAACAATACTCCTGCCAGTCTCTGGAGCTTATCACTCCTTGGGAGATGTTCACACACTGCCTCTCAACACACACTTTCTTAGTTTGGCCTGCAGCTATTAGTTTTTCCTTATGAAAAGTTTCTCGCATCCCGTGGGTGAGGTACAGCAATTTGAGTGTGTCTTGGCAGCAGCTGAACGATTGCATAATACAGAGTCACAGAATGGTTTGGGTTGGAAGGGACCTTAAAAATCATCTCCTTCCACCCTCTGCCATGGGCAGGGCCACCTTTCACTAGCCCGGGTTGCTCCAAGCCTCATCCAACCTGACCCTGGACACTTCCAGGGATGGGCAACCTGTGCCAGGGCCTCAGTATCCATGTATCCTGGCTTAGGCCATGCATCTCCAGCAGGCTGCTGTAGCCTATGGACATGCATCTGTGATGCTGACTGAAGGCACTTTTAACTCGTTGGTGATGATAAACCCTTCCAGATCCAGGGAATGATGTCTTTCTGACATCTCCCCCTGTAAAAATGCCACCTGTGACTTTGCTGCCTTTTGACACCTTCCTGAGCTCATTGTGTTGCTACCCTGGGAGCTGATTGTAGGACACACCAGTGGTAACAAACTAATCTTCAACCTTCTCAGGGGCAATCGGGTGAAAGCTGAGTGGAAGCCAGGACAGGGCATCGTGGAGCTGCTGTCCCCTGCGGTGAGTTGCTACAGAATGTACTCAGAGTCCTCACCTCCTGCTGCCTCACAGATTCCTTAATTTGCTTTTTGAAATGAGAGGGAGCCTGGCTGTCTGCAGGGAGCAGCCAGAGCCCATCAGGAATTTGTGCTTCTGTTGCAGGGGAAGTTCTGGCACACCATGGGGTTCTCGGAGCGAGGCAAACAGTGCTTGCAGCCTGAGGAAGCTCTGTACCTGCTGGAGTGTGTAAGTAGCATGGGGGCATTGGGTCCTTACTGAGTGTTTGGAGGAGCTGTAGCAGCTGATAAACACCTGGTTTTCTCAAGGAGTTGTCCCTTTCAGCGTGTTTTCACGGAGTCATCCCTTGTACTCTGGAGCAGCCTGTGTGTCACTGGCAGTGTAGTTGGATTGGTGGTCAGTTTATTCAGCTGGTGTCACATTTAACTCACTCAAGCAGAGATCTTTGGGGTTGCTGCTTGGGATTTCTTCCCAGCATACATGGCAGAGAGAAATTTATATATAACATAAAGAAATTTGCATGTGGCAGACAGAGGAGTGAGACCACGTTGTGATCAGTGCTCCCCTGCTTGCAGAAATACTGCTTAGGGTTCACTTGGACTTCTTTGCTGTAGAGAGTGGTTTTTTGTCTCTCCAGCAAAGCCTTTTATCAGTAGAATAGGTGCATTGATATAAAGGGGAACTTTTATCCCCTAGCAAAA
>NW_020955655.1:279754-293726 GCF_003031625.1 Empidonax traillii | reverse complement strand
GTGGCAGACAGAGGAGTGAGACCACGTTGTGATCAGTGCTCCCCTGCTTGCAGAAATACTGCTTAGGGTTCACTTGGACTTCTTTGCTGTAGAGAGTGGTTTTTTGTCTCTCCAGCAAAGCCTTTTATCAGTAGAATAGGTGCATTGATATAAAGGGGAACTTTTATCCCCTAGCAAAACTGAAAGAGGTTATGGGCATCTGATGCTATCCCTTACATCCTAACAGCAAAGGTTGGGCTTCTTTACCTCTGGTATTTTGATGAAGAGTTTGTAAACAAATTGATGACAATAAAATAGTTTTGTCAGCTGCTGAGTACAGAATCTCTCCCCAAAAGCAGAAAAGACCAGTCAGATGCCATCAGCCCATCCCATGGGAGAGGTGTGGTTCCTAGTGTTTTGTTTTCTTTGAGTAACACAATTTACAAAACCAAAAAAAGGGGAGAAAAAAGAGGCATAACCTAAAACTGCCTCCTGGAGATCAGTTTTCCTGTTTCCCCTATTCCCTGGGGAAGTTACCTATGGGATCTCATCCAAGGAGGCACCAACCGATGGCATCTAAGGGTGCCACCAATTCCTCTGCTTCAGCTCTCTCAGCTGTGCTGGTCATAAATGTTTTTGTGATTGTGCTGTGTCCTGAATCACTGAGATTGCATTTTGCTCCCAGCTGCATCCTCCAAACAGATGCAGCACTGGAGCAGGAGCTGAGAGCTGGGGGTGGGAACTTCTTCCCTGGCTGATAAACCCAGGGCATGGAGGAGCTGGGCATGGGAGAGGGACTGTAAGTAATCCAGGCTGGCACATGGGGAGAGATGGATATCATGTCAGGGAGGGTGAGGGACCAGCTGTCAGGACCAGTGGGAAGAGACTGGTGTGAGCTTGCATAGATTTGTTCCCTGGGATTCTCACTCCAAGCCTTTGCCCTGCAGGGCTCTGTCCAGCTCTTTTACAGGGATCTGCCCATGTCAATCCAGGAAGCCTACGAGACCCTGCTGTGCCAGGAGACAATGAGCCTGTTACATTACCAGGTGTGTTGGGACCTCCAGCTGTTGCAGGGAGGGTGAAGGCAGAGCCCAGCCTCTGCCACACAACCTCTTCCAGGGACTGGAAGCAGAGTAGGACAATGAGGGAGGGGAGGGGAGTCATTCACAGTTGTTCCCACTCACCTTCTTCCTGTTTCCCCACCTTTGCTTTGGGTCCTAATCCTGGCATTTTCTCTGCTGCCACTGCCACACTGTTCACTCAGTTGTGGCAAAACTGAAGTAAATTGTTTGGGTTTAGGGTTGTCATTTAACCCTCTTGCTTTCCTTTGCTCTAAGGTGTTCAGCCACTTGAAGCAACTGGGTTATATTGTACTGAGATTCGACCCCAGGTAACCAACTTTTCCTTTCCCCGCTGCTTTCTCCTTTCTGAAGGCCTGTGCCCACTGCCTAGCCCCAGGGGACAGCAGAGAAGAGGACTTTGGCCCTGCATTCCACCCCTTGGGAGGATTAAAGGCTAAAAGTGGCACTCTACCCTTCCTTGCTCCTCCCTCTTGAGGAGGTGATTGGGAACATGAAATGGGGCATGAACTGAGGACCGTCCTGATCCTGCTTGGGGATTTTCTGTGCCTTTTGTTTCTGTATCCTGGGGACTGAGCAGAAGGCTAATTCCACTATGTCACCCTGCTCTCAGCCTCTCTGTTGGTCTGTCCTTCCAGCACTGTCCCATCTCCCTACGAGAGGCAACTGAACTTGGAAAGTCACTGCAAGAGCTCTGGGAAACACCATCGCAAAAGGAGGAGGAGTTCCAGCCCCCGGTAAGGATGTGGCCCAAAGCCTTCTCCCATTCTCTCCCAGGCCATGCTGGCTCAGGAATAGCTGATTTGCTGCAGTCTCCCCAGGCCCTTGTGCCGTGGGTGATCTTACCCTGGCACAGTTACTCTTGGCTGTCCCCAAGCAGTGCAGCACTTTTCCTGAGCACTTTGCAGTGTTCCATTTTGTCACACATGTGCTTCATCCAGGGCTGAGAGGGGCAAACTGCTCCTGAGCCCCACAGCTGTGGTGCTGAGGTGCCAAAACAGAAGGGCAGAGAGATCAGTGCAAAAGAAACACAGGTCAGGTGTCTCCTCTTGCTCTTTTGTAGTGGGAGCACAGATACCACATTCACATCTTGCACTTACCCACCTCCTCAGTCCAACTTACACGCCAGGACTCTACAGCAGAGAGCACAGTTGGATCCTGGAGTTTGCCCGTGGCCTCTAGACGTTTCCAAAGTGTCAACAGAAACTGGCAGATTTAGTAATTTTGCGACTAATTCTGGGAGCTCCCAGGAGGTGGCGTCATCCTTTCAGAAATGGGGAGGAGAGGCTGAGCTGAGAGTCCCTGTTAACAGTAAATCAGTGCCTGAGGAGTCGTGAAATTGTAGGGATTGGGAGATTAAACTGCTGGTCTAAGAGTTGCCCCATCTTCTCTGGAACCAGGGACTGACTCTCCTACCAGTAAGAGGTGCTGGCAGGCAGGTTTCTGCCTGGTCTGTGCTGCTTTGGCTGATGCCCATCATGTCTGCATGGAGGTGTTTGGGTCAGTGTCTGGGGTGTGGAGGCTGCATGGCAGGTTGGGAACATGTTCCTATACAAATCAAGGCTGGGATTCTCTTGGGTGTTGACGTCAAACCTCATGCAGGACTTCTGAGAAGTTTATTCTGCCTTTGGCATTCACTGCTCAGTTTTGGTCTGCTTTTTTCCCTTCTCATTTGTCACACAAGCCAAGAGGTTGTTGTCAAGGGTTTGCAGACCTGCCTGGGGGTTCCTGCCACCTTTGCTGTCCTTCCTTCAGGCTTGGCAAGCTGTATCTTTCCTGTTAGCAGGGAGGAGGCAGGATTCAAAGGAAATCAAGTTCCACCACATGGTCTCCCTGTCTTTTATGCTGCTGTTTCTGTCTTTAGGTCACATGACAAGAAACATAAGGTATCTGAGGACCTTCCAGGAGCTGAAGGGACCTCCAGCAAAGATGGAGATGACCGTGGAGACTCCGTCTGCCTTCCCATGGATGAAAAGCCCTTGTCAGTGCAGCCAAAGGAGTCAGATGCTGGCAGTGCAGAGTGGGAGTCAAACCCAGTTCCTCTTGATACAGGACAAAAGGAGTCTGTGAGTCCCTCCAGGAGCCAGGCTGAAGACTGCAAGGAGAGCAGCACTGGCACCCGTGCACCCCGCTGGGATTTTACCACCATCACCTTTCCAAACATGGCCCCAGACCAGCCCTGCACGCACCTGCCCTCCCCTGACAACAGGCTCCTGCCCGAGAACGTGCCAGGGAGGGAGGTTGATGCAGTTTCCTGGTGCACACGCATCAACCAGAAACAGGAGAAGCTGACGCGGAAGGAGAGGAGGCAGCGGGAGAGGGAGAGCAGGTACAAGAGCAGCGTCAATGCCGACCTGGAGGTGAGGCGCTGCTCCAACTGGCAGGAGTACAAAGCCCTTTTGGAGCAGAGGAGACAGCAGAGGGTTTGGAAACGACCGTCACACCTCTGGGACCAAGCTGTCACACCACTTCTGCGTCCAGATGAAGCTACCTCGTCAGGTAGTGGCCGTGGGAGCTTGGCAGGGACCATTCCTCCCCCCCAGCTCTGTGAAACAGTGCCTGGTATGCTGCAGCAAAAGGGATGATGTGGAGAAGCTGAACATCAGTTTAGGGGACAGTGCTTTGAGCAGGAGAATCTTTCTATAGCCCACTCAAGTGCCAGGATAAACAGGGCCTCGGGAGGTCCTCTAATCCATTCCCCATGTCCTGCTGTATTGCAGAGTTTCCTGCTAGGCTGTTAGGCATGTGCAGTCAGGGCCAGCAAGATGCAAAGCAACTGCAGGGTGTTCTGGGCTGTGTGCTGGGAGGAGATGAGGAAGTTGAGGCCTTTGAAGTAGCCAGTGGTGACTGTGGTGCTGCCAGCCATTGTCGGGGGAGGAAGGCTCGTGGGTGGTGGTGGAGTGCTTGGAGTGCCCTGGGAGGGAAATTGCTGGTCTGATCCTTTCCTGTTCCTTCTCCCTCCAGCTGCGCTCCTCCAGCAGATCAGTGTGCTGCAGCCCTCCCACATCCTGGATGGAGCCTCCCGGTTAGTATCCAGCCTGTCAGCTCGTAGCTGTTTGGGAGCAGGGGTGTCTTGTGACCGTCCCTGCTTGTGAGGTCTGTGGGACGCTCACAGTGGCAGTTTGGGAGCTGCCTGGCATCCAGGGTGGCAAGAGAATCCAGTGCTCTGCTCCGTGGCCCCGTTGCATCTGTAGTGAGGGGCTGACGTTCCTGCAGTAGCAGGACAATCCAGGCCACTTAAAACAGCAGAGTTGCTCTCTTACCCTGCTGTTCCCTCTGCACTCCAGCCTGGTAATCTCCCTCAGAGGTTTGGTTTGGTTTCTCTGTGCCTGGTCCCTGGACTGTGCTGCCATCCCAGCTGTGGTGGTTATAAAACCCTGGCTTTGGGACTGTGGTTCTGCACCTGCCTCAGAGTCTGTGTGGTGCTCGTGTGCAGTCCCTGCAGTGCTTTGCTCCCGTCTCTGTTAGTGGTGCTTCTTGCGAGGGGGTCTGCAGAGAAGGGAGTGTGGCAGATGTGGGGCAGGATCTTGCTCTGGTCCGTCTACAGGAAAGCTCTGGAAAGTAATTACAACGTTTGCAGGGTCAGTCCTTTGAGGAGAGAAGCCTTTCAAAAGGTCCAGAATAGTCTGGCCTCAGGAGTTCCTGCTGCCCCTTTGCTCTGCTGTACATGTACCCTACAGTGTTTCTATCCCATGCTCATGTGGGTGTGTTCTCTTCTGCAGGCTGCAGGAGGACCCAGAGGCCATGAAGATAGACTTCAATGTCTATCAAGCAGACGCTGTGTCCAGGTTCAAGAAGACAAACCCTGGGAAGCCTTATGTCAGGATGTGTGTTCGGAGGTACCCAGGAGTCTCAGGCTGTTTTCTGCCACATTGCAGTTGCTGTTGTGGAAATGAAGTCCTAATGATCTGTAAATGAGCCAGCATCTTGTGAGCTTTGCAGATCATCAGAGTGCCTCCCTGGAGAGTGTTCCTGCCTAGAATGTTTTTTTTTCATTCAGTTGCTCCTTTGTTGGAGGCTGTGGCTGACAGTTCCCCCAGCCCTTGCGCTCAGCTCACACTGTTGGATCATCTGGTTGCTGCTCATGTCTGAGTATTACTGGGAGTCAGGAATAAGAAGCCGCAGCTGTTTTTATGCAATGCTTGTGAAAGTCAGGTAGAGCTGTATGGTCCCTGAATCCTCAGTCAGTCAGTGCAGATCCCTATGGATTTCTGCAGAGTTGAACCTCCCTAGAGCTTGCTACAGGCTCTGGGCCATGGCTTCAGTATTTTGATCTTTGTTAAGTGTAACTTTAAGATCAGTATGAACAGAGGGTAGGTGTCCTGTTTCTTGCTGGATCCAGAACCTGATACTTAAACTCCACAGCCAGGTACAAAGTTCAGTTTCTGCCTTTACTCAGTTTGCTACACTAAAACTGTCCCTCTGCTCTCTGCAGCTGTAGTAGACAGAGCAAGGGAGTTGGTAATGCAGTCTTACGAAGGTATATCCTGAGCAGTAGGATGATCCTTGTTGCATAAATTACTTTCATTGATGAGCAAAGAGACTCTACAGAATTAAAAGGAGGGAAAAGCAGGTCAGATGTTGATTGCAGCAACCTAAAGATCTTCCCTGCACAGAGGTATTGAGATGGCACTGGGCTGGCAACGTGCCAATATCCCCGTGAGCCGCATCTGATAGGCACAGTGGGGAGCAGGGTGCAACTGCCCTTGTTTTTTTGGCAAAGGATTCAACAGCTCCCAGTTCCCGGCATGCTGTGTATTCACTCTCAGGGCTGGCAGCCTCCTGCTTTGACTGGAAGGGTTGTGGAGGATCACTACCAGCTCCTCAGGCCAAAGGGAGCTGCTGTGATGGCTGGCCAGGACAGCTTTGCCTCTGTGTTCCTCTTGCTTTGAGAACAAACAGGATGTTTTTTTTCTCCCTGCAGCTTTGATGAGCAGATCCCGTCCCTGCGGGCTCTGAAGCAGGTTACGTACCTGAGCGGGGACGTCCCGCTGGTCTTTGCGCTGGTGGATCACGGAGAAATCACCTTCTATTCACTGAAGGAATTCAAGTTGCCTATTGATGTTAGTCACTGAAGCTGCTGTCACTTGTAGAAATGGTATGGGATGAAGGGAAGAGCTCTACTCAGGATTTGTTGTCCTGATGGATCAAATATTACAGAAAATAGAACCTGGAACCTTGGGTAGTTGACCACATTATGGCTGTTACAGACTTCACCCACCCAGATGGCTCAGGCATAATAGCATGATTTACAGCAAGCAAGTGTGTATGGCTTAGCTGGGCATTTCTGGACTGGAGAAAACACTGCTTTGTTCTTGAAGCCACTGGTTCTCCAGCTTTCTCACCTTGTGGATCACCAGTCTCCCTTTTTGTATCATCTTTCGCTGAGCTGCGGACCGTTAGAAAACACCTTGCTGGTGATCCTTGTCACATGTTAAGAAGCACTGGGCTACACTACTTGAATGGTTGGAGTGTCACTGAGGTCAGCTGGGGACAGAATAAGCTGATCAGTGGTGGTGTCCTGAGCCTCTGTCATTCAGCTGTGCCAACGGCCGTCAGATCAGATTCTGATCTGAAAAAGGCACAGCCATAAACTCAGTCACCTGGAGTAAAGTTTCCAGACACTCGAGAGCAGGAAAGTGTGCCTTGAACATAATTTCATCAGGCAGAGGTCACTGAAAGCCCCAGAGCATTGCAGATGACACCTCAGCCTTGTGCTGCAGCAGCTGTGCTAAGCCATGTCAAAGTTTGACCAGCACTGTCTCTGATAGTCTCACCAGGGCTGAACTGCAGCCCCTCTGCTTCAGCCCAACATCCTCTTTTCTGGCTGTGCATCCTTGTTGTTTCTCTTGCAAGTGAGAGATCCCTCAGTAAAGAAAAAAGCTACAAATTCCTAATGAGCCTTCCAGTCCTGTGGCTGTTGTCCTCCAAACTGAGGGTATCATTGCTCTCCACCAGGATATCCTGGTACCAAATTTGCTTTTGCCTCTATGCAAGAAGTGCCAGGCGCCAGGAGATCTGCTCAGTGGATGGAAGTGAGCTGAGCATGGCTGTGTTTTCGTACCAAGATTTTCAGAACTGTAATAGCAACTGGTTTACATGTGTTTTGTTTGCTATTTTTTTAATTCTTTTTGGAGATGTGGAGAAGGCTGAGCAATAAAAAAAATCTTTTTCCAACAATGCAAGCTCCTCATTGTGGTCCTTAATTCCCCTAGAAATGTTAAGTTATGCACAGGGAGACTGTGTGGAGGCTACTGGGAGCCCAGTAGCAGCAGCTGGTGAGTGCCTGCTCAAGGTCACACAACCCTGCCTGTCTGGATCCAGCTGCTGCCCTGTTCCCCGGGGAGAGCAGTGTGACTCAGAGCCTGGAGGTGTCCTTACATCCGCGTGCAGTTCCTGTCGGCACACCACTCTTCCTCCTGCGTGGTCAGAGGTATCGTAGCCCAGGGTGGCAGAGCTCTGCTGCCAGGCTGTGCCTGGTCCGGTTTCACACACACACACACACCCCGCTTATCAGATGCTGCGAGTCGGCGAGGCTCTGCTGAGGTGAGGGTCTGACAGCTCCTCCCACACTCCCTCCCCTTCCTTTTCCTCCTCCCGGTCCTGCTTTGGCTCCGACAGTCCTCTTCAAAGCCGGCGTTGGCAGCTTCACCTGCCCTCAGCACTCTCCCAGACTGTTTTACAGATTAAAGGCAGTGGGAAGGGAGTTTCTAAGAACGGGTGCAGCCGGGAGAGCTCCAGCCTGACCCACAGGGCTCATGTTTGTCCTGGAATTAGGTCAAACTCACTCCTGTTGATTTCAATCAGTCTCACCTCCTTATGCCAAGGTGGAATTGTATCGATGAACTCTACGAGAGCCACCCAGTGAGTTTCGCTGGGGCAGAGACTCCCTGATTCAGCAAAAGACAATTACAGTTTAATAACCACTGCAGGGAGGATTGAGAAACTGTGGCTGCCTTGCTCAGCACCACAACATCTGACAGTGCCTTTACCAGGATGGGAGCACGATGCAGACTGATACCACTGCTCCACCTTGACCTGCGATGCACATCAGCTGGGTGTTGCAAGAAGACAGAAAGAAATACTCTAATTGAAAAAACATCACTTTTGGAAGCGTGGGTGAAACACTGACTGTTCCTGGCCCTTTGTCAGAGGTACTTTCAAGCTTTTACATGGATGCAGAGAGGTCGGCAGACCTTGGGCTGCCGTTGCACTCTGCATGGGTGCAGATTCCTCGCTCAGCAGTTGTTCCCTGCTGCAGGACACGGGCTGGCTGCTGCAGGGCAAGAGCAGCATCTGTGTCCCTCTCTCCGGCGAGAGCTCTGACTTTCCGTGAAGTCTTTATGTTTCTTTGCCACGGCAGGCCGGCACCTCCGGGGCTGGAGGCGGGCGCTGTGCCGGGCCTGGACGCGGCTTTCCCGGCTGGTTTTCCCGGCTGGATTTCCCGGTGCCAAGGCGGGGGTCGGTGCCGCTCGCTGATTGGCTGCGGCGGGCGGGGCTGCTGAATTATTCATGAGCGCGCCGGATGAAAGTGAGGCGGGGCCGCGGCCGCGTTTTCATTTGCATGCGAGGCCCCGCCCCCAGCGAGTGTTTGCATAGCGCTGTTCCGCCCACCGAGGGGCGGGGTTTCTGAAGGCTCCGCCCCCGCCGCGCCCCTCCCGGAGGTGCCCGCGGAGCCGAGGCCGCCGCGCAGCGCGGGGGGAGCGGGCGCGGAGCGAAGCGCGGCCGGGGCGGCCCGGCCCCAGCCCCCGCAGGTGAGCGCCGCTCGCTGGGGTCGCGGGGGACGCGGGGTGGGCTCCGGGGAAGGGGTCCTGGCAGGGGGGGGTCCGGCCGGCGCGGCCCCGGCCGTGCCCGCCCGCCCTGTGCGGCGCGGCCCCTCCGGCGCGGCCGGCAGGTGCTCGCCGGGGCCGGGGCCACTTCGCCCGTGCCCGGGGCTGCCCGCGCCTGCAGCCCCCGCGCACCGGGGACACCGCTGCGGGCTCCCCGCGGAACTTCCAGCGCTGGCGCGGAGCGGTGTTGGGTTTTTGTTGGCCGTTCTGGGGTTCGCTGCGCTGTGTCTGTCCCGGCCGGAGCGCGCAGCCCCCCGCGGGTACCGTGCGGCGGCTCCGCATCCCGGCACTTCCCGGGGGAGGTGGCGGCGGGGACCGCGCCGGGACTTCCTGCTCGGCCCTCGGGGAGCGGGGCCGGGCCGGGGCTGCTCCGGGGCCGCCGTGGGGGGCGGTGGGAGCTGCTCCCTCCCCGTCTGCCGTGGGAGATGCCCCTGCCCGTGTCCAGCTGCTCCCGAGCAGATGTGATGAACGAGAACTGCAGGGACTCCCTTGGGACTCCCCGTTAGCGTTTTCTCTTTATTTATTTTTATTTTCCCCTTCAAATCCCTGCCTGTATTAAGATGCATTGTGTTACCGGTTCTTTTTCCTCCCCAAAGTTTTCAGAGTTTCATGGGTGAGGGACCGTGTTGCTGTTAAGAGGCTGCAAGCAGGTGAACCAAAAAGGTGAAACAAGTTTGCCTCGGGTTGCCCTTCATTGTGCCATTGGAACAGGCTGTTGCTGACATCTCTGCTGGAGGTGAGGCTTTGGAGAAAGCTTTGTGTGTTTGTGTGTAGTGTTGTTGATGGTGTAGAGCAGGCAAAGCAGGTTCTGTGTTTCTGCAGTCAGCGATGAAAAGCCTTACAGTGATGTGGGGACAGTGACGAGATAGGAGGACAGCTCTGCTGAGATTGTAGTAGTAAAAACTGCCCGTTGTAATGTCTTACTTGGTGGGGAACGCTGCTCTTTGTAGTCATCTGAGAGCACTTTAGTCAACTGGAATATCTGGCTTTACCTAGTCCCAGGTGAAGCTGAGTGCCCAAAGCAGCTGCCTGGTGATTTTAGCTTTGATTTGGGAAGCTGGTGCTTCTGGCAAGCGGAATGCAAAGCGGTGGCAGGTCCCAAGGGTTCTCCGTGCATCCTGGCACGTTCCTTGTAAGAACAGCCCGGCCCAAGGAAGGGACAAGGATGATCTCTGCCAGCAGTGAGCAGTCCCTAATCCCATTCAGTGCTGCTTGTAGCCTCTCTAGGGGCTCCACAGAGTCCGTGGTATTGGCAGGGGAGAAGAGTTTTCAAACATCTTCATAGGATGGTGCTGAGGAAAGTCTTTTATTTGGTTTTGAACAAATTGCATCTGCTGTAACAGCTAACCAAAGAAAAGTATTGGAGGAGTTAAACCAGTTGAGAGCCTTCTATCTTCTGGTGACTTTCTGGTATGGTAACACAATTATTGCTGGGAATTGCTTATGGAAGAGGTGTGTCTTTCCTTGGCTGACATAGAAGCTTGAGAAATGTCAGAGAGTAAGAGAGGCTTTAAACATATGTGTTGCAGTTAGAACATGGCAGTAAAAGTGTGTGATACTGCTAGTACCCTGATCTTTCTTTACAGTACCAAAGGAGGGGCTGGTGGTAGCTGAAAGTTTGGCTTCTGTGCAGAAACTGGTATGGAAACTCCGATTCTCATATAAAATTTTCTTCTAGCTGGCTCTCTTTGCATTGCTTTAAGAAGCAGATGCTTCTGTGGTTTGCTCCATTGACCCACTGTGTGTAAAATGCTGTTCCAAAGTTACAAGCCACTCTCGCCTTTGATTCACGCTTCTCAGCAGAGCCTACAAAGAGTTTTGCATCATTTGCAGTAACGTTGTTCAGTGCAAAGACTTTGTTCTGCTGTAGTGTTTTGAAACTTGGTGTTGTCATGCTCCCATGACAAGGAGAGCACAATAGGAGTCATAATGACACACAAGGTTTGCACAACTCGTAAATTCATTGCAGGTGGGCGGTTCCTGGTAACTCCAGGCACAGAGCTGTGGAGTACGTGAACTTGCCCGAGTTGTGTGATTGGTTCCCAGTTATTTCCCAAGAGTTCTTCGAGAATTATCTCTGAGCTTTTATTTAATATTTTCTGTGCTTTGGGAGGGCAACCACCTGCATGTGGTGTTGCCACAGTCTGTTCATTGTTCACTTAACCGTCTGCCTCTCCAGGTTCACCAAAACAAGTCATTTTTGGTTTACCTCTGACTATGCAAGGTGCACCTGAACACTCTCCTGTTTATGAAACTGTGAGTTGCAATGGATCAGCAATTGTGTTGTGTGAGGGAGATCTCTGCATGGTCTTAAACTGAGATTAATGTTAGAGCACCTTCCTTATCCTTGGAAAAAGCAGGTGGTATCTTACACTTCCAGTCTTCCCTTGCTTTAGCTGTTCTGCTTGGCTTGTGCCTTCTCCATGAGCATCAGTCTTGACAGTGTGTCACAGCCAGGCACAATGGTAGAGATGAACAGTTAAAGAACAGCTAGGTCTTCCTTCATTGATGTCAAGCTAAATTTGTTCTTGAACTTGTAATTTCACGTTGAGTCATGTCCAGTGGCGCCTGTAATCGATAAGTGTGAGAAGCTTGGTATTTAAACGATGCTTTGATGATTTTTGTTGGTGTGAGATCACTGGTGCTGAGGAATAGCTTTATGCTGTGCAGTCGATCCAGCCTCTGTTCTGTTGTTGCTGACTGTGTTGGTAACAGGAACAAGGCAGACTTCTGGGTGCAGGAAAAAACCTGGTTCAGACAAGGCCACGGCGGTGACGGTTTGTTCCAGGAGCACTAACTGCCTGCAGTTCAAATAAAGCTGCTTGATAAGGCCTCTTTTCTTTTAGCAGGGTTGATAAAAGTGTTATCAGATGCATAGATAGAAGTTCTCCCTTTAAGGACCTGTAAGCAGGAAGGAGTGCTGAGGAAGGAATGAAAAGGAGGCCTAAAGCAAGGCTGGATTTAAGAGTTCTTGAGATACTTGGTGGCATTTTTAAAAGAAATCTCTTGGACCATATCCCATTGAAAACGTGTTCAAGTTGAGTAGAGGTTGCCAAGGAAGCACACAGAGGGTACCTTGCAACTCATCTACGTGAGCAATATAAACTCATTATGGGTATGTTTTTGTTGTGGGGTTAACTTGAGACCATATCCACACTTAATAGTGTCTACACAGTAAAACCTTCTGACCTGGGCTTTCTTTTCTTGTAAGGCTGGATTAACTTGTGTGATTGGGACTTCCAACATTGGTTCTCTTTTACTTTTGGCTGGAAACTCCACTCTCATGGGAGGACATAAACAAAAATTGCAGCAAATTTCTAAAGAGGGTAATTCCCCTCCAGCCTGTGCCAAGCTGATGGAGAAAATCCAGAGTGTCTCAGCAAGCTGTGCATGGGCATCAAGATACATTGCTGTGTGCAAAAGCAGTGGAACCAAAGCAAAACATGGAGCTCTGAAGGGATTGGTAACGTTCAGCAGTGAGGAACAATTAATGCTTCTCTTGGGAAGAAGCATTTGCCTTTCTGTAGAATATAGAATATTGAATATAGGGTCTGTCAGGGTTTATGGTAAAGCACACATGCCACGTCTCACACATCTGAAAAATGAATAGAGCTGAGCAAGGAAGACAGAATGAAATCTGGTTTTGATGTTAACTGCCCCTTAGTCTGTGATTGGAAACAGGATCATCTTGAAACTCGTGCTTTCATTGCCTTTCTGTATGAATAGTGAAGAGTTTTTGTTTTGTGTCTGGGTTTAATCAAATGAGGTGAAAAATTGTACTTAACTACAGCAGGAGCTCGATGTTCAGGGCACTCTGAGCTCTGCTCTCAGGTGTCCATGGACCGAAGATGAGCAAAACTGGGGTTGACTCAGCCTTGGGCTACTGTTGCCTCTGAACAGCTGTCCTCAATGCATCTTAGAAGAAGGGAATGTTGCACATAGTTTCTGGTAAAAGACTCATCTTTGAAAGCCTAAAGAATTGTTTCCCTGGAAAATAAGAACATTAGATACATGCAGACCTGGCATGGCTTCAGAGGCTACTGCAGAATTCTTCTCTGGCTACTGGTGGCCACAACTGTTACCATATGGTTGTAAACGCTGACTGGCAGACAACTGCAGAGCACATGGGGTTGGAGTTTTATGTAAGACACCAAAGGTGTGTGGGAGAGAAGCTGGTCTGCTAATATGTAAATGTGCATCTGGAAGATAAGATTATACAGATTTCTTTCTTTTTTTCTAGCGTTGGAAAAGATACTTGCTTATTGTACTAAAGCCAAAATTCTTCACATTGACAAGAGCCTTGTAAACTTGTAATAATGATTCTGCTTGGAGGACTTGAGCTGCAGTGGGTGCTGTCCCTTCTTTGCTCAAAGCTGCTTTTGCTCTCATCTCCTCCCATGCTCAGACACTCAGTTCTTTGGTCAGGCATGAAACCCTGATATCAGTCGATAAGAAATGACTTTTTTCGTGCCTCCTCTGGTGGTAGTGGACGTCAGCCTTGCAGGATGATGGTTCTTCAAGTGAGTTACTGCTTGATGAGGAGCTATTGTGCTCCTTAGCCTGTTGAGCAAGTTGTTGTGGGCTGGAGTGTGAATGCTGGAGTTGTTGCATAAGCAGGCTCAAAGAGCACGCTTCTGGATGCAATTAATGCTTCAGGATAAAACATTCTAGCAAGGTGTTAAATATAAAGTTGTGTCTCTGTCAAATCAAGCCCACTCTTCTTTCTTTGCCCCTAACACTGAACTTGTCTCTGCTGGCACAGCTGAGGTCTCTTCTTCTAAAGTGGGGAGGGTAATTAGCAGAGTTTCTCTGTGGGTTTGCCTAGTTTAACAGGTCCAGGATATTGATTGACAGTGGGAAAGGGTGCGTCTCCTTGGCACTTTCCTTTCCTTGTCTGGCTGAGGGCAAGTTGTGTGTTATACATGGGTGTGATATGTTCTCCTTGCATAGCACAGCACCTTGTCACTGCTCTGTAGCTTTTGCTAACTTAGAGTGAATGTAGCTTTGTGTAAATATGTCCCCCCCTCAGGAATGTCTGGTGAAGGAAGACTTGTGACCTGATAGAATTTTTGAAGTTTCAGTTGA
>NW_020955655.1:266753-279515 GCF_003031625.1 Empidonax traillii | reverse complement strand
AAGTTGTGTGTTATACATGGGTGTGATATGTTCTCCTTGCATAGCACAGCACCTTGTCACTGCTCTGTAGCTTTTGCTAACTTAGAGTGAATGTAGCTTTGTGTAAATATGTCCCCCCCTCAGGAATGTCTGGTGAAGGAAGACTTGTGACCTGATAGAATTTTTGAAGTTTCAGTTGAGGTACTAAATCATTGTAGAAGGATTTATTTTCCAAGTAAACTACATTTTTTTATTATTTCTCTCTTTTTTTTTGGGTCCTCTGCTATATTTGTTTCTGTGCACGTTCATCACCTCTGCATGTGCTGGTGGCTCACAAACACGGATACCTGTAGCTGCCCTGCTCAGAGCTGCTTTTCTGCATGGTAATTGGTGCTGCTAGTGGCTCTAGGTGACTAGAATGTCACCTAGGTGATATTCTAGTCACCTGGATGCTGGTGATTCTGGGGAAGTGACTCAGGTGATTGGTCCTCATGTGATTTTCTGCTCCTCTGAACCAGGGCTGCATTGCAGTCATGGTGAGCTCTAGCAGTGCTGCACAGGTGGCTGGAGATTTTGGAGTGTAAGCAGGAAAGTAAAAGGGCAGTAATGCAACAAAGGGGTACAAGTTCAAGCTCAGGGAGTTTCTAAAAGGAGTTCTCAAAATATGCCTGTAGAGCATCCTGTTTATCACACCATTTCCTTCTTTTGGACCTTCACAGCTGGTGTAAGGCCTTGCTAGAGACCATTTGAAAAACAATTCCAGCTCCTCAGGAATGGCTGCTTTAAATCATTAACCAAAGGTCATCATTACTGGCAGGAGCACAGAAGCAGCCACCTTGTTTCCAGCTGTGCTCCTCCCATCTGTACAGATGTGAAAGCTCCTTCCCTCAGTCACTCTCCAGTCCCTTTGGTGCTCTTGGTCCCTCTTTTTTTCATGCCTTCTCCCCACCTTGCTGCAGGTGTGCACGTACCTCTTCTGACAAAGGGGTTCTGCAGAATATCCCTTCTGATTGTTCATTACACCTCGGAAGTTCTGGCCCCCACTGCACTTGTGTGTTGTATACAGAGTAGCTGGCAAATTGCTGTAATTTCCTGTCCAGCAAATTAAAATAAACCCCAGACTGGAGCGTCTGTACACTGGAAACTGGAGTTAGTGAGAGTTGGCCAGGGCAAGAGCACTTAACAGCAGGGTAAGTTGTCAGGATGTGATTCAAACCCTTGCTCTCAAGTTGGCAGCGTTTTACTTATCACTTACCACCTCTGCAGAGGGGAGATGTGACAACCTCTTGAGCTGTGTGGAATAGGAGGCTGTGGCCTGGGACCCTCCGTGTGATTGCTGGGTTGTAAGTCAGGTCTAATTTACCCTGCTTGGATCCTCCTGTCACTGTGAGAGACAAGGCAGTGGGACACACAGAATTGTTTGTGTTTCTGGCTGCACAGTGAACCTCAGGTGCACGATTTCCTTCCCCTACCCCCACCTTGAGCAGGGAGTTAGCCTTGATATTTTACAAAAGCAAGTTAATAATTAATGCAGCTCCCCTGCAGGAAGCACAGCGCCCTTTCTGCCGTACCCATGGAGCAAAGCTGAAAATGGGATTCTTTCTCTTTTTAGCTCAATAGCTGGAGGGTCACCTGGGTTGAAAAGTGATGCTAGTCAATAATGCCTGAACCTCGGAGTTGGCCTTTAGGTTGGGTTTGTCCGAATATTTATGCAAATACTGCAGTTTTGCCTTTTCTTTGGGGAAGCTCAACTGAAGCGACCGCAAAATGGCCAAGTGTAAAAAACTCTTCTAAAATCCTCCAGTTTTATCTGTACTGGCTTTCCTTATCGGTGTGAAAATGGCATTGTGGAGTGCTGCAGCAGAGGTGCTGCGCTGGGGGGGTGTCAGGTTTTAGTCACTTGATAGCGATGTTGTCTCGGTCTGCTCTGGCTGATTTGTTACCTGCTAAACCAAAATAAATAACCTACTTCTGCCTGCCCCTCTGCTCAGGCTGCCTTTTTGTTTATATGGCTTTGCTCTTCTTTCTCATTAGGACTTTTGTTGCCAAGATACCCCAGCGAGGAAGATGAGAAGGTTCTTAAGAGCCGGACACGATCCAGTGCGAGAGAGGCTGAAACGCGACCTTTTCCAGTTTAACAAGGTACGGTGCTTTCCTCAGACTTCCAGGCATGTGTGTGTGAGGCAAATCTACCCTGAGCCTCTGTGCCCTGTAAATGCAAGGATAAACTGCTTGAGTGTGGGTGGAAAAGTTAAATTTAGTAGAGTTGGTTTGTTCTCTTTTTTGATTCTGTCCTTTTTCTTTTTTTTTTCTTTTTTTTTTTTTCCCTGCCTGAGTTGTTTTGTTTAAGCTCACGAGCCTGTTCTCTATTCTGGCTTTCCTTTTTTTAAGAGAAAGGACCTTGTCATGCTGTTAAGTGGCACTTGCTGAAAGAAGAGATCCTCACAGCAGCTGTTCTATGCTGTGAGTGGTCTGTAGTTTGCCCTGCTATGTGCTGTGACTGTTTCTGTTAGAGGTGGTCTTTGTGGTACTGCTAGGAAAGTAAATATTTTTCTAAAGATACACATAAGTCATGGCTTTTGATGCAGCTGAAGCTGGAGTTCTTTGTCCTTGATTATACTTTCTGTTCGCAAGTATACCTCGGTTTTTAAATGTGAATTTTAAAGGCTATGGTAGCACCCGGGCTGCAGAGTGGCCATTAATAATGAATTTCTATTATCTTGGTGTGAATCTGTATCTAGGTTTTTTCCTTCCCTCTGTGAAGAAGCAATGGCAATGGCTGTGCTATCTATCCAACACTCCTGGCCTTTTTTTTTTTTTTTTTGAGTCCTGGCCAGGAACATAGTGCTTTCATCTCTGTAAATGTCTGGTATTAAATCATTGCTGGGCTAATGGCTACTTACACCTTCACTGGGGAGCAGAAATATGTTTGTAGGTTTTGTATTTCTAAGGTTTAAATGGAATTTTGCTGAAAAGTATAATGGATAAATGAAATCAGCCTAGGAAATAGCATCCTTGATTCATTAGGATTGTAGTGTAGATAGATACTTAAAGTGGAACTCTGGATATTTGAGATAAATGATTTAATGTAACTGGTACTAACCAACACCAATTCCAGGCATACCTCCCTCCCTGAGGAACTCAAGAGTGCTTCAGGTCTGTTTTCTGCCTCCTTCCATGAGGAAATGGTGTAGATGCAGTAGAAAAATCAGCAAGTGCAGCCCAGGACTGAGCTGTTTGTGTAGCTAATGCAATGCCAGCCTCAGAAAAGACATCCCAGGGATGGCTCAGAATTGTTCATAAACATGGAAAATTATATATACCTTGGAAAAACCTTTGCCACTTCAGGGATGTCCCTTCCTTGAATATGCCTTTTTCTTATGAGAATATTTGGCTAAACTTCACCTGCCAGAGACAGACTAATTTGGATGATGCAAAACAGGGTTGAAAGAGCTAGCTTTTTCAGCAGAGGGAAACTTCCAAATATATTAGAAGCTGACATCAGGATTTGTGACTCCATTTGATTCAGTCCTGAAGGTTAATATTGCATCTTGTTTCTGGGGAGACAACTGCTTTGGACACTTCCTAGTGGTTTGCTTTGATTAACAGCTTGGTAATTAAAGGCCCTGTAAAATGCATTTGCACCTTTAAGCCACAGTAACTCGTTCTTTTCTAATAAGAATCAGAAGGGAATAAACATTACACCAGAACCTTTTACACTATACTTTTTTCTTGCATACAAATCAGGGAATTTTTTTCCCAAGTCTTGTGTCTCCCATTCCAGTATTTCCAGAGATAATGGGCCATTTGAAAGCCTCTACCCTTTGATCCAATAAACATCCACTCACAGCTGGGTAGACTGAGAAGGTCTGGGAAAGTCAGACCTGAATTCTGAGCTGTTGAAGGTTGTGGCTCCAAGGAGCCAAGAATCATAATGCTTTGTGTGCCAAGGCTGTCCTTGTCTAATGTGCTATTAAAGCAAGCACATTAGTGCTGGTAAGCAGGTTTTTAAACACTTGTTATTTGAGGTCTTTGAAAGACTTCTGGTTAAGAACCTGCTTGGGAAATATTTTGTGGGACTGTAAAGTTGCTGATCAGAGAAACTGCACGGTGGATTTGCACCTCCTCAGTGTGTGATGCGGGTCATGACTAAATGGAAGGTCTGTGCCTTAAAAGTGCTGGGGATTCCTGCCCTCACTTTACCCAGAAGCTGAATATAAATGCATTTTGCCACACAGGTTTAGTGTTAATATTGTGGAATGTATTTGACCACGCTGGACTTCAGTTTAAAAAGTCTACTTGATTGGTGTTGGTGGATTTGTTTGTTTGTTTGTTTATTCTGTCAGGTGTTAACAGGCTGTGATCTTTTCAGTGTTTGTCTGTTGCATTTCTCTTCTCGATAAGAAGTGGTCCAGATGGTTTTAAAGGACTGATTGACCACTGGACTAGCTCTCCAAACTTGTGTTTGTTTCAATAAACACCTTCCTAAACTCTCTTAGTCAACTGGCTTTGCGTATCTGTTTCTCTGTATGAGTAAGAACTTCCCATGCTTGTGTGTACCTGTTGTGAGAATCTGTTTTTAGCTCGGTGAATAGAATGAAGGATAAGGTATGTGGACTTGGCAGTCTGCTTCTTGAAGTTTATCCTGCTTTTGGAAGTAGTATTTGGATGCCTTTGGCTCAGTCCAAGCCCTGCAGATTGAACATGTTCAGGCTGGCATTGTCAGACTAGATGATGGGTAACACACAGGTGAACCAGCCTGTCTTACAGCTGAACGTTACCAAACTGGGAGCATTGCATTTAATTTATGGCTTCGTGTTTTTTTCCCCCCCCTGTTTTCAGCCTTCCTACCCCTCTGCTGATGGGTGTGATGGATGGCTTGCCTGAAATCTGAACTGGTGGTGTCTGTGCAAAGCGGGGTTTGCACGTCCAGCCTTCATTGTTCCTTCAAAAGGCGGATTAACAAAGGGGCAGGGTTTGCACGGCCTGTGGTTGGGTTTGGCTAAAACAACCTGAGAGGAGACGCAGAGAGCAACGAAAGGAGGAGGACAGAGCTGAATTTCATCGGCACAGCTTTAGTGTGGGCTGGGAACAACTGTTCGGTTTGGCCACGTTTCTCCTGCAGTCAGTGTGACTGACACGAAGCATCCCTGTTAGTCGGTGCTGCTGACATCATCAGCCTTTCTTGTACCGAGTCTGACAAATCCGAGGAAAATGAAAACGAAAGCTCCCACCTTTCCCCAAAGAAACAAAGGCCCTTTTGAGAAGGAGGGCACATTGTGGGCACTCGGGTTTCTTCTTTCAGCTCTGCTGAAAGGCTCCATTGTAACCTCGGCTGCCTTCTGCCCCCCTCGCTCCCCCCCTGCTGGGTTTACCTGCTGAGCAGGTGAAAGGGTTGGCTGATGAAAGCTGCCCCAGAGAGGGGAGGAAAGGAGGCCACGGAAAGCTGGCTTGGTGTGATTTAACAACCGGGTGTAAATAAGCACAGGGAAAAAGATCTGGGTAATCAGGACAGTGAATGTGAATGCCTGGCCCTGGTGGTGTCAAATGCAGCCCCCAAACCACCCTGAGGCCTTCATTGCCCAGCTGTGGAAACAACTCCCTCTGATGTCATTCATTTATCTTTGTTACTTCTTATGGGCATCTCAGTTGAAGATTCAAAGCTATCAGAAACCACTGGTACATTTGCTGTAGTCCATGAGAAGTTGTGCAGCAGGACATGGATGTTACTGATACTTCTCTTTTGAAATTTGCCTGTGGAGTGGGGGGTACTTCCAATTTTTTGTTGAATGAATACCTGCAGAAAAAATTACCCTCCTGTTAATATTACTGAATGATGCACGCTTGGTTATGCAGTTCATAGGTCTCATAGTTGAAAATTAAAGCTTTATTGACTTGTCTAATGTGTTTACAAATTAACACATCAAACCCAAGATATAATTAGGCCGGTATTAAAGCTAGTGTTGACAGCTCCCTAACAGGCAGTACAGTATTGTATAAGTCATGGTTTTCTGAGGCTAAAGCTTTATCTTCTGGGCTGGATTAAATCTCAGAATAATCACAGTTTCTAATTGATGTGTCATTGAAAATTACACCTGGTTGTGCTGATAACATGACAGTGCAGTGACTGTGAACAAGTTGAAACTAAAACAGTGGACTTACACTGGTGTCTCCCTAACAAGTTCCTCACTTTGTTTTGGGTGAGAGTGGAATGGTGTTTATTGCCTGGGCTACACCTGATTCATTTAAATGTCTGATTTCTCGCTAAGATAATGTGATACCTTGAATCTTCTTCCCAGAATTGTACACCATCGCTTCATACTCCCACAACGTTGATAATTAGGAAGCTTTTCTGTGTTGTCTCAGTAGCTGTCGTGGTACAGAGAAATTCCTCTTTGCCTGTGCTGGTTTAGGAAACTCCCCTGTTTCAATTCTGAGATAAATTCCTGATTTCATACAGTCTCCTCTAGGAAGTTTTATACGTGTAGCTATGCAAAGTTTGGTTTGCAACAACTTCATGGGTGACATTAAAAAGATTACCTTCTCAAAATTCGTTTCTAATCATACCAACCTAACACTTAAATTACCTTCTTAGAATATGAGTAGGTAAGGCTGAATATTATCATAAAAGGAAGTAAATTCAGTGGACTTGGAGCTGGTAGTATTAATCTACCTATAAAAAATAAAAAATTAGTAACTACTCTTTAGCCCAATTTAATGAGTTGGCAAGCAGAAAATTGGGAAACGCTCCAGGATTTCCAATTTTATATCTTCTAAAGTGGCTCATCTTCCCCTAAGAGGATTTCAGACTGGGGTGACTGATGTTTAGAGGAAGGAGTTCTTTTCTTACAGCCTATGAATTGTGATCAAATGGCTAAAACTGGAGCAAACTGGCAGATATGGAGTCAGCTGTATCCTCCTCTGCCTGTCTTTGAGCAGGAACAGTAAAAGGGCATTAAAGTACTTTGCTGCAGCTGGGAGCACCTCAGGCTAATGGCCTGACCACAGAAATGAAACCAGCTCCATTTGATTCTCGTGCAGGGGATTAAGTTGGGAAATCACTTTGCAGGAAATAAAGTCCAGGTGTTACTTTTAGGCTGAATAAAGCATAAAACTAAGTGATGTGGTAGCTTTGCTTCAAAGGCAAGATGGAAATGAGGATGGGAGTGAGGTGCAAGCGCTTGCTTCTGTAGATGGAGGGTTTTCTGCTTGTTATTACCCTCATGATTAAAAGAAAATGAATTCCTATGCTGCAGCTGACCAGCTTGCCTTAAGAGAAGGTATTTTCCAGAAGCTGGGCCTGTAAGGTAACTGTTTTCCAGAAAGAAGCCCTATTGATCTTTGGGCACGCCAACCCCTCTTTTACATGGCTGTGTGTTGGTGAACTCACACACATTTGTTTTGCCCAAACCATGATAATAGCTGTGCATCAGCACTTCTAAATACCTGACTGGGCTATTTTCCAAGCAGCTGGGTTGCATCTTGTAACTATGGCAGATTGTTATTCCCTGGCCTGTAAATCCACCAGCCATGCTCAGTTTGGGGTGTTCAGCATGCTCCAAATCTTCCTCTTGGTGAATTGTACTTCAGGAAAGCCACTAAGGCCAAGCAACATATACTGCTCCCTATGATAGTGCCATCTTTTTAGTCCCAAATGGCTTTGAATTAGTCTGAGGTGGCCTAGCAGGCTCCTGTTCTCATGAAATTCCAGCATTCCTTGTGTTCCCTCTGGAAAATGGATCTGGGTTACATTAGTTTTCCTGAGTGCCCATAGGAAATCTGTTTAGTTTCCGTGATGAGCACTGGTGGTCACTCACAGCTCTTCATTGCTTTGCACCATTTCTTGATGTCAGTCACCAGGAGAGGTCAGGAAGGCTGACCTGTGTGGAATGTGGCAGATAAAGCTGGTCTTACAGTACACAGCATTCGTGTCAGACTTTGAAATTGTGCTGAGCAATTGGTTTACAGAAGCGAAGTTGATGTGGAGTGATGGAGTGTGTTGTTGACTGACTGAGCTGTGCTTATGCAGAGTTATTTATAATCTTATCATCAAGAGCTGCTTGGGCTACTGTTTTCAGGATATTTCTCTTTCTTTTCTGTTACACTTCTGCACATCCTGGCTGTGGAGCCAGGGGTACTTCGGAATACACTCATCCTTAGGCTGATTGTTCAGCAAATCTAACCTGTGTGAAGAGTTTTCAAGAGAAAAAGCTGACTTCACATGCTGTGTTTCAGACTCCTGTGCCATATTTACCAGCTGGTTTTTATCTCTGCACCTCAGTGCCCATAAACACGCTGTTGATCATGATTTTTCTTTCTCTCTCCCAGACTGTGGAACATGGATTTCCCCATCAACCCAGCGCTCTGGGCTATAGCCCATTCCTCCGCCTTATGGCCATTGGGACACGCTCAGGAGCCATCAAACTGTATCTTTTCAACAGCTTGGGCTGGATTTCTCAAACCCAGTCAGAATGTGCAACTTTGAAGACGTTTGAAAAGTTGAACTAAGTGTAGATTTGCAGGGAAGGGTTACTGGAATGTTGGAAGAGTTGGCCAAGATCCGATGTGATTTTGGTCTGATCAGGGTGGGATTATCCTTCTGAGAGCTGAGCTACAGCTCAAACAGAAGCTGAGCTGATGCAGATATTAAACAAGACTCTGCTCTTGCTATGCAGAAGGTCAGACTAGATCTGGCCTAAGTTTAGCAATCCTTCATGTTGTAAATTCCAGTCTTGTTTAAATATTTGGGGCAGGGTTCCTTTTTTTTTTTTTTTCCTGAAGCAATTCTATTTCAAAGGTTAAAGCTAAACTCAGAAATGCTTTCAGCTTCCTGAATTTTTTTTACCATCCAGGAATTAAAGATCTAAACATTAAAGATGGTATTTTTTTTATTTTTTTTTAATTTTAGCCACTGATTTTTGTGTGTATGTGAGGCACTGAGGTGTTTCCCATGGCACAGTACCAGCTAGGCAAGTTGTAAAACAGGCATGTCACCCAGCCCAGAAAGGAAAAGTTGGTGCTGTCTCTGCCAGCTTAATCATTCATTCCTAGTGTTGTTTGTGCTCAGAGGCTGGACTGCACATGCAGGCAGTAACCATCTGTCTCTTGGTTACAAATTAGTTAAGCAGGATTGGAGTGTCTGGGAAACCACCAAATATCCCTGAGAAAAAACAGGGTCCAGGCACCTCCTCTGCATATGCTGGAAGAAAGAAGTAAACTTCCTTGTTCTCCATAACCTGCCACGAGCATGTAAAATCAAAGCAGATTTGCATTGATTCCTTTCAGTCCAGATCACCAACAGTAAAACATGGTTTCAAACTAATCTCTTTTTCCTCTTGCTTGCTAGCAAGCTTCTTATCAATTAATTGTAGCTGTGGGTCACCTTAAATACTGTAGATCCTCAACAAACTCATCAGATATGGTGCTCCTGGGGTGGAGTTCATGGGTTTACATGAAGAGAACAACACTGTAATGCAGATTCACTTTATACCTGATCAGGTAAGTGTATTTTCAGTGCCTCTGTGACTTATGTAGGTCTCTTTTAAACAGGTGTTGATTTTATTCCTGGAAATTGGGCTCCTATTACCAAGTATATTCAAATGCTGCTTGTTTGGGAAAGGTTTATCCCAGTGTATTTTGTGCTCTCAGCAGCGCTTGTTGCTGTGGAGATGCTTGGTAAAACTAAAAGAGAAGCCTTAAACTAAAGAGGAGCTTTCTTGTTCATAACTGTTACTCATTTATCTCCAGCAACATCCTGGGAATGGTAATAAGGCCAGGATAGTTCAAGCAATCTGCTGCAGAAGCAAGAACTTCCTTTTACTTTTTTTTCCCCTTTTTTTTTTTTCCCCTCTTTTGCAGCCTCTGTTTTTTTAGTAGGGCTGGGTGATCTTTCCTCTGCAGGACAGACAGAACAGGAGCTGCTGCTGAGCTGATTTAATTATTTTCAGGAGTTGAAAACAGCATTGCTAACCTTGCCTGCTGTTAAGTTTGTTGCCTTAGTGTTTGGGGGTATTGAATCTTGCTCCTGGGGATTTCTGAACAGTTATTGCCACAAACTAAAAATAGGACAGCAGAATTTTCCGATTGTCTGGTGACTGTCTGACCACTTTCCTTTCCCTTGACTGTCAGACTGGTGTCTTGGCCACAGACTTTGTGGCCTGATGCCCCCAGTATAGCACGAGTGGCCTCTTTATGGGAGGGATTTAGTTCTTGAGGAGGTTTTGGGTGTCTGTTTGCTTAACTAATGGTATAAACTGAAACTCCCATGGGGAGTGTTGCACCAGGTGTGGCTGCAGCAGGTAAAATGCTCCAATTTGAACATCCAGCCAGCAGGGCTGGGCTCATAAAAGGGTTCTGACACAACCCTCCAGAATGAGGTTGGACACGAAGAATGTGAGGAGTGTGGTGTAGCAGACTGTGTCAGCCCCACCCAAAGCTGGGGTGTGTTCAGCAAACCTGTGCTGAGCGAGGAGGAGGTGAGATACAGCCTGCAGCTGCACTGCTGGGCTTTGCAGCCCTGGCTGATCTTCTCCAGGAGCCTAAAGCCTTGCCATCCCCCTCAGTGATAACCTCTGCCCTGTAAAACTGGGTTTTTAACCTTTAGGCTACTTCTTGTCTCCCTCCACCCCCAAATCCCACTGCTGCAGTGTTTATCCACTGCTGTGAAGAGCTGAGCCAGCTCCCCGGTCCTGTTTTAGCAGAGAATTATGAGCAGCAGCAACCTGACTGCTAAATTTACTGTGTTATATTTAATGTTGTGATTCTGGGGGGGGAAAAAAAGCACTTTGTGTGGTTTTGTAGTGCCAGCTGGTGACATTGCTGGATGACAACAGCCTGCATCTCTGGAGCCTGAAGCAGCACGGAGGAGCCTCTGAGCTGCGGGAGGAGCATCGATTCACCCTGAAGGGGCCACCAGGGTAAGCCACGAGAGGGGTTTTGAGCCAGTCTGGGGATAAGCAAGTAAGAAAATGCTGCTATTTTTTAAGCTAGAGCTTGTCCTGTTCTTCACATCCTCTGAATCCATTGGAATAGCATCCATGGAAACCAAACAGGAGTTGACTGGGGCCTGGGAGACCAGCTTTTAAGGGTGTTGAGCCAGTGTAAAGGGTGATATCTTTTAAAATACTGTGCATCCACTTGTGTGAGTACAGGAGCTGTTAATCTTAAGGTCAGGTAAATCTAAGCACCCCTTAAGTCAGAGTTTAAAATACTGTTATGGCTTTATTTTTACTTGATTTCGCCAGTCTTAGGTCAGCTACTTTCAGCTCCTTTAGGAACACTTAAGAGAGAGTTCTGTGAAAAGGTGTCTGGTTCTTTGCCCGTGCGCTTGTCAAAAGTCTTTTGTCTTCAAGCTTGTTTTCTTCCTTCAAAAGAACCATGCCTGGCTCAAAATCTCTGCCTGTGAAAAAAAAAAAGACACCTTTAAATGTGTGATTTTTGGGGTGTCCTGTGCAGGGCCAGGAGCTGGACTTGATCCTGATGGGTCCCTTCCAACTCAACATGATTCCATAATTCTGTGAAGTGTTGTTGTTAGTTCTCTTAAATTCGGTGACATCTGCATCCCCAGGTCTCCACCAAGTGCCACGCAGATCACAGCTGTCCTTCCCCACTCCTCCCGGGAAGTCCTGTACCTCGGCACGGAGAGCGGCAACATCTTCGTGGTGGAGCTTCCGTCGTTGCGGGTGCTGGAGGACAGGACCATCAGCTCCGAGGCTGTGCTGCAGCGGTGAGGGAGCAGACAGGGCTGTGCAGAGGTGGAATCCCGTTAGCAGACACATCTTTTGTTGAAGTGTCACCCGAGATTACGCGCTGGGGCCTCGCTGTTGTGTTAAGCATTGTCCGCTGTCCGCGTGACTCCTGCGGGAGTAACTTTGGGTCCTGCTGTGTTAAGTAACAGTTTCTGTGCTGCTCGACCCGGTACTGTCACTGTGGAGGCCCAGCATGTGGGCAGTGTGATACGGGAGACACTTGGGGTAAATCTGCAAACTTTGTGCCTTGTGTTTACTTTTACCAAAAAAAAAAAAAAAAGGTTGATGTTTAGCTGTAATTACCCATTTATTTTCTCAACCACTGGCAGAACTTCTGATGCTGCTTTGTCCAAATGGGGATTTTATCACTCTGGAGATTCAAGTGCTGCTGAAAACTGTCCTCCTTCGCATCTTTGTTTCCTACCGACATTTCCATCTTACCTTTATTCTGTAAGACAATAGGTTGGGTGATTCAGACTGTCTTTACACTCCTGGGATCCAGACCTGGAATTCATTGTAAACCTTCGCCTTTCCCTGAAGAAAATAGGACTGGGTGCATGTCCATGTGGCAGGCCTGGTGTGAGGTCTTACATTAGATTTTTCTGCTGCTTGAAGGATTTGTGAAAAGACTGCATTTACCTGTTTGAACTTTTTGTTGCTTAATTTCTCATTCTTACACCTTTTATTACAGTCATTTTAGGCTGTACTTGGAATCACCTTTCCTTGGTTTTTTCTCTTCTGCAGGGTGCCAGAAGATAACTGTAACAGGAGATCGTGTGAATTGGTAGAAGCCCTTCGGGAACATCCTAAGAACCCTGACCAGATCCTGATTGGATACAGCAGGGGCTTGATTGTCCTCTGGGACCTGCAGAATAGCAAAGTGACACACCATTTCCTGGGCAGCCAGGTATTAATTCAATCCAGGGTCAGTTCAGCAGGGGAGGAAGGGCTCTCACCTCTCAGGGCACTCTGAAGACAAGTAGGTGCAGGGAGAGCCTGACAAAGCTGCTTTTTTTTTTTTAGTGAGTTGGTTTTG